>NW_010103550.1:0-20715 GCF_000699245.1 Pterocles gutturalis | reverse complement strand
GTGTCGCTGAGGGAAGAGCGAGCGTTGGGCAGCTGCGTGCAGTGAAGGGGCCCCGGGGCCGCAGGCAGCAGGACGGGGGTTTAGGCAGGGGTGCAGCCGGCCTGGTTGCCCTTGTAGGAAGTGGTTGTGTCTCAGAGGTCTGTGAAATGGAGGAGTGACAGAACCTGGCACCGGGCAGGCAGTTCCAGCAGCCTCGACTGAGTCGCCTTCGTTCTCAGGGAAGCAAGCGCTGCGGCGTGCTGAGAACAGGCTGCGTGGTGCCCAGGCCGTGCAGAGCTGCTCACGGCTTCGCTGTCCTGGTTCAGTTTGTGGCCCCACGCGTTGTCACTGACACGTTTCTAGCTCTGAAGGCTGAGGCACAGTTTACTCAAGGCTTGTTGGCAGCATTTATCTCTACAGCATCTGGGCCCGTTAGGAGCCTTAATTTATTTTGAAGATGGTGCTTTGGGAAAATAATATCCAGTTATTATGCAGGTAAAGTCACTTGCAGTTTTGGGGTGGAAAACAGTGTCACTGAGTAATAAAGATCAAAAGCATGAATGCATTTGATGACCTAAGGCCCCCGCTCCACAGTGTGCAGCACTTCACACTTCATGGTTTTAAAATACAGCTCCCAGAAATTCCCTGTCAGCAATGGATACTTTCTAAATCTTACTTCAGAGCGTCAAGGTAGGCATCCAGAGAGTAAGGAGCACAATTAGGATCGCCTTGCAAAGCCCAGGCTGTGTTCATGTGGGAAATCTGCAGCAGAGACAAAATCTACTTCTCTAGCAGGTCGCTGAACTGAGAACCTCTTGCTGCTTCCTGCAGCGTCCTGCCTCATTTCCCTCTGAACACATGGGCCTGTTTCCCATACTTTCTTTCACTGCATATGCTGCTCAAGCCTCAGGAAACTTTTGTGCTCAGTAAGGTGGAGATCCTATGGAAAACCACGTGTATGCATTGCAGCGCAAGCTGCAGTTACGTGATTGGAAAGAATCTGAATTCAGGCTGCAAGATGTCAGCAAGTTTCAACAATGGATAAAGCTTTTAACTTTACCTGGTAATATGTATTAATTTCTGCTCTCTTATGGTGGTTTTGGATGTTTCAGATCTCTCTACATCTAATTAGGCAAAATAGTTCAAGTTGTATATTATGACATGATTTGTCCTCTTAGAATTAAGCGTAGATACCATGTATCACATAATGGGCAACTTAAAACCAGTAAATACTATACATGTGTTTTATAGATAGTTAAGTGCAAAACATTTCAGCTATAACATTTTTAGCTGAAGCAAATAAACAGATTACAACTGACCATTCAGTTACTAAGGAAATTTGCATGGCAGAGGTAAGAAAACAATCAGTGCTAGCTGGTTGTTGGCTTTGTGAGATTTTGAGTCACCCATTCAGATGGTGATTCAGTGTGAGGCTGTATGAGTATGGGTGTTTTAAAAACTAGTTTTACCGTCATGAGATTTTTCTCTTCCCACGTTACAGGATCCTAATGCAGGCGTTTTGTATGTTTCAGTGGTCGAAGGATTAGCTCTGCTGGATTTAGGGGTCTCGCCATATTCTGGAGCTGTTTTTCATGAGGTTGGTGTGCAAGCTTCATTTTAAACATGGTATTCAAGTGGCACATTTCTTAGTTTTACTGCTCGTGGACTGGGAAAGGCTGGGGACCTGTCTTGTCCCAAAGACTTTGGATAACTTGGAGTTGTGTAGTTGTCTGTGCAGTAGTTGTATGTGTAGTGACTAGCACAATGAGGAAGTGCAGTTCATCAAAGAATAATTCGTTGCTGTGCAGATGATAGACATTGTAATATTTATTATTGCATAAGGAGAGCCTGAAATAGGGGAAGTTGGTAATAAGTAAAATACTCTGTTCACATCCAGATGTTTCTGTCGGCAGAGGCTGGAGCAGGGCAAGAGTGTGAGTCTGAACACAATTTTACCGGATAGGAGCATCTTGAGTTTCTGCATTTGCAGAAATATTAACATTAGCACAAGCATGCAGAGCATTTATTCCTCATCTTGAAAACACCTCATTCCTCCAGACACTTAAGCACCTGTGGAGGTTCTGTGCCCTTGAGTGTTCTTACTGATATGAAGGTACACATACATAATGTCACCTAGGGGTGAGGCAGATACTTTGTGTACCTCTAAAAACTTGGTTTCGCTTCAATAAATTCTCCTTCTTTAAACTTCTCTTTCTCCCAGAAATATTTTCCCATGCTTATTTATACCATCACATTATTTTAGAAGTATTTTGAAAGAAACATATTTTCTCACAGTGAAGACTGAATTTACACCATGTAAATGTAGTACTTCCAGATTAAGCTTTTCTGTCAAAGGAATCATTCAGACACATGCCCCTCCTCTTGCCCTGGAAGGGAAGGGCTGTGGGAGTAGGCAGATGATAAGACTGCAGTCCTACTGCTTTCTGGTTTTAACATGCGTCCTTTTTGCTCTATAAAAGACTCATCTAAACAACAGGCTAAACAGTGAAACCAGCTATGTAGGAAATACTTTTCCAAAAGTACCTACAAACAACCTGAAAAGGCAGATTCTCTAGAAAAAAATATTTTCTAAAGCTATTCTTTATATACTTTCTATTGTAACTCTACCTCTGTACTAGTAGAATTGAAAAGTTGGAATAGAATATAATTTTCAAGTTGATGGTGTCTTTTGTAAAGTGTATCAAGAACTTTGCAAGGAAAAAGACCAGGTAGTGTGATTTGTTTAATCACTTTACCTCTGAAGTAGCAGTGTTGTAGAAGAGGCAATGGAAAATTGCCTTTTGCAGTCTTTCCTAGTTCGACTCCATTTTTCTCATCGAATCGCCAGTTGTTTTATCTGGATAGTATTTGACGTGGTTTCCCTTCTGCTCTCTTTCAGACCCCACTGATAATATATCTCTTCCACTTCCTGATTGAATATGCTGAACTTGTGTTCATGGTAAGTGCTCCTGGAGAGCTCCTCTTGAAAGGTGCCATTCTGTGAAATGCTGGCTGTGGCTTTCCTTTTCCTCCTGCAAAAATCAGGGACCTTCAGCCTCCCTGAAGTTCAGGTTCCTTTTTTTGATTAGGCAGCTTTGCCTGTACAAACCCATGTTCAGGCTTTTCCCTTGTACGTATTCCTTCCTTTTTGTGAGGTCTTGGTTAGAAAAGTGTCCCCACAGAGGGACGGGAAGTTGGCACTGTTTTCAAATTTCAAAGGTAACCTCTTAAAGGTCAGAGTATTTTGTCCCCCCAGCCCCATCCCTACACTGCAGTGTTTCTCACTAAAACCTGCTGCCAAACCCCAAGCCTGCAAAGAGAGCACAAACGCGTTAGTCCTCCAAATGTCTCTTGTGAACTCTTTTCTGAGTTCTGCATAATTCAAAAGGACAGAAATCATATAGCTGGCTGCGCATGCCACCTGGTGGAGCCTCTCTCGGTGGATCCCTGCCGGGCAGGTCTCGTGCAGAGCTAATAGCCATCTGTGCTGTGCTTGTGCTCGTCGCTTAGATGGCTGTGCTGCTGCCTGGTGAGCTTGGGACAGCTCAGGGTACTGTCACACTGGATGAATGGACAGGTGGTTTGAGCCAGCTGGGCACTGCCCCAGTGTTGCCTGTGTCCTAATTAGACCAGTGGCTCTATTATCCTCGTGTACTTCTTTCCCCTTACTTCCCTATTCTCTTGTTTTGTAAATACTAATATCGCTGATACAGCTCACGGCTTCGAGGTTATGCAGTGGTGTGTGAGCAAGTGTACGAATCAGCAGTCTAGTGGTTTTAAAGCTTGTTTTTTCTTCTCGTGAGCCAAGTCAGATCAGAGTCCTTATTCAGCATTGCAGTACTGTCCAATATATTTTTCTCCATTTGTTTATTTTGCTTACAGTCAGTCTGTCTGTGCCTTGCTTTTTTAGATAACTGATGTGCTCACTGCTGTTGCCCTTTACTTGGCCATTCAGGACTTCAACAAAGTCGTGGTAAGCTGACTTGGCACTGTTGCTGATTCTCTTCTCCCAGCAAGTATAAGTATCTCGTACCAAAGAAAACACATGCCAGAGGATGCAGTATGAACCAGTCTTTGTTGCAGTAAATCTGATCATATCTGGATGATCGATAAACATGGGGACTGAATGTGGTGAAGAGCGAAGGTATTTTAAGCTTTGTGTGGCAGTTATTATGGTATGAAACAAATTAGTGTCTAGTAGCTATCACACCGCTCTTGGATGATGATCACAGCAGTGTAGATTGCTTAATCCAAAAGGAGCGTAAAGATTTTGAGAAATTTGTGAGAATGCAATTAGCAATGAAATGCAGGCAAGTCTAGGGTCATGGTACACAAGATAGGATGTGAGATTTTAGAACGTGTCCTGAAAACCCACTGTCAGTTGTGGCAGTTTGCAGTACACAGAATTTAATTACCAGATGATGGCTTCAGCAAGACTTTTGGCAAGACTTGAGCAGTCCCTTTTTGCACCTCTGCTCCTGCTACAGTCTTCTGTACGTTTTGTAGCTACAGCATGGAATGTTTTACCCTGAACATGGTTTGTGTTTGCACACAGCGTGAGTTAACACACAGACTGGAAATGTGTAGAGGAAGGAGTAAACCTTCCAGGGATGCTGCGGTGACATAAATAATTCTACTGAGCAAGGTGGAAGTCTGACACCAAATGTTACGTGATCCCTTCAAATTATAAGTAGTTGTATTTCGAGGTGAGTGATTCCTCCCCATGCTCTCTCATAAGCAGCTCGAAGAACATTTTGTGTAAGCAGTGCTGTGCTCTGTGTGAGCCTAGACAGGCAGTGGTTCAGTATCAACATGAACAGGGAGACTGCATTTCCTACAGCATCTGTGTGCTCTCCCATCCAGCTACATACTTGCTCCTTGTCCTCTGACTTTGAGGATGAAGAAATAACTCGTGATAGAACTGCAGACGTGAAAAAACCCTGAGTGTGAGTTACTTTGCTTGTTGAGAATTTATTGCCAGCATCTCTCTCCTTCTGTCTCACCATGACATAGTTCAGTAGGTTCCTAATTCAGACTTCTCTGTTGTCTCCATAGAGAGCATTGTAGAACAAGGTGGATTAAAGAGAGAGGTTTTGGGTCGCTAGAAGAGATTTGTGAAGAGGTGTCCATCTTCAAAGTAACAAAGACCGCACACTTCAGTGACTTGGTTTCTTAGGGGCTTGTTTGTTGAACAGTGATTTTTCATTGGAGATCCAGGCAAGCTTTATGAAGATTGAAAGTGTTAAACTAGTGTGGTGAATTCACTGTCAGCTGTGTCAGGAGTTAGACGCAGGTCATTAAGGAAGTTCAAATAAGTAGTGATTATCTGCTTTCTCATTACTTTCACTTCAGTTGTTAAGTATTTGGGAAAAGAGAGAGAGTTTTTGTTCTGTTTGTACAACACCTCACATAACATGAGTTTTGGCTCACGCCTGGTGCTTATATACGGTTCCACAGTGATGGAAATCCTGAGCAATAAGAAATAATGACTTTCCTCCTCTGACAGTCTTTGGTCATTCTCCCTTTTTCAGTTCAAAAAGCAAAAGCTCCTAATAGAACTGGATAAATATGCACCAGATGTGGCTGAACTCATCCGGACGCCCATGGAAATGCACTACATCCCCCTCAAGGTAGCACTGTTGTAAGTATTTCTTCTTGTCGCCTGCAGGAGGCTGCTGGAGTTCCTCAGCTACCTTTGGGTTTTATTTGTCTGATTCGGGGCTTCAACATTTGTTGAAGATTTTTTTTTTTCCCCAGAAATTCTGAATTTCCTATTACACATAAAAATCCCCCCAGCTCTGAATACTCAGTTTGAAAGTCAAAAGCAGGTGCTTTTCCAAATGTTCATTGCCAACGAGTAAATTCACTCGGGCCCTCTAAGACAGGCTCAACAGCATCAGGTCATTAATTTGGTAGCAAGAATGTTGTGTCTGCACAGATCATATTCCCATTTATTTTGCCTGTATGCCAATGCTATCAAAACTGATTTTATGCCTCCCAAATGTTTCAGGTGTCCTTTCAGAAAAGTTAGAAGAAATTTTGAACAGTCAAACAAAATGTTTGCTGAATATCGCAACTTGAATATCCCAGAATCACTTATAATAATTTAAAGATATTTTCAGGTTGTCATCTTAACAATGTTGTGTCTTGATGTTCCTCTGTATACTAAACATTTTTTTTTTATTTCAGAAAGCTTCAACAAAAATAAGTAATATAAAAACCAATTTTTATTGGGGTTTTGATGTGAATAAATTATTATCCACATTATTTTGTGTCAGAGAGAGTTACATAAGTTGTTCTTTTCCTTATTTTCTTATGAATTTTGTAAAATAGTAAATTCCCCAGGGTGAGAAAGGCAGAGTCAGTAAATTGTAGACTGTTTTGTATTTAACATTGTTGCACTACAGCAACCTTGGGATGAAGTTGTTCCTATCCTGCTGTAGGATGTCTCTCTGCAAACACAGAAAAAAGCCAGACTGGGACTCAGAGAAAAAATGTTGTAAAGAGATAATTGGGAAATCATCAGGCCTGTCTACTCACTCTGATGATGGATTTAGTTATTAGCAAGGCTGATCGATACATTATCTTGCTTATTGTATTGGTAATGCTTCCAAACATTTTTCTGTGCTTTTGAGGTGGTTGTAATTCTCATTTCCAAAAGGAGCTGGCATCCTTACTAACTAAAGTGTGGCTGCATTCTGGAAGGTAAAGGTCTGCAGAGTTTGCTGTCTTTCCATAATTCCAATTAAAATATGCCAGATTTTCATAGCTGGCAAGTTTTGTGCAGAGATCATGTTGAACATAAAGGATTGCTCTGCCATGGCAGGAGTGCACGGGTGCAGATGGGCTGGGGAGAACCCTGCTCGTGTCTCAGCATTTGTTTCTGTCTTGCTCTCAGAGTCAGTAGATGTGAGTAGCAAAAAGAGTTTTCATTGGACCCAATATTCCTAGGTCTGACTGAATAAGTGCACAATGTTTCTGCAAAGCAAGGAACATTTTTTTATAGTCATTTTCTAGGACAGAACTTGCATTTTAGACATCTTCCCAACCGTTTCCTTTTCTGCAGTGTGCTCCTTGTGGCCCCTGTGCTCAAGGCTACAATCCGAGAATCTGGTTTTTGCTCCAGACTGAAGAACCTGTTCAGCTGAATTAATTTGATCATGAGAGAATCCCATCAAATGTAAATAAACAAAAGATGTGGCAAATTACATCAGTTTTTCCTTTGAATGTCTGTTTCATTAGATGGTACCTCCTTTGAATGGCATGAGGGTAACTTGAGCTTTGCTCTTTTTCAGCTATCTGTTAAACCCCTACACTGTGATGTCTTGTGTGGCAAAGTCCACCTGTGCCATCAACAATACTGTCGTTGCATTCTTCATTTTAGCTACAATAAAAGGTAATGCAATGAAGAAAAAATGGTTCATTATGTCTTTCTCTAAAGATTAGAAAATTTATGGAAATTAAACCAAGGTGTAACTTTACAAATATGATTGTCACAAAGATCCTGGTGAAACACATCAGAAACAGGGAGTGGAGCAAGGTCAAAGTTCTACCTGAAATCACAAGAGACCAAGAGACTTTATAATCAATTCAAAACTTGCTTTCATCTCGGTATACCTAGGATTTTAATCTCTAAAAGCTAACTCCTTTTCCTGGATGACTTGGAATAGTTTTCTGTATGAAGAAATGCTTGTCTGTGTGTAGGAGGACATAACGCTCTGCTGTTCTTTCTTTTGTTCATGGATAGGCACTTAAAGTGTTGTATACAATTTGTTTTCAAAGTGTTATTTTGAACTTTTATTCAAAAGCAAGCAGTTGCCTGCAGCTGTTATGCTGGTTTGAAATTAGCTAATTGAGCTTTGCAGAAGCAGAAACAGTAACCAGAGACCCGGAGGGGCACAGCTGAATAGATCGTGACAGAATAGCTGTTGCATTCATTTTGCGCGTAATGCCGCACTTCTGTTTCTTTTATGACTCCCCAGAGCTGAAGTCTTTTAGCATATGTGTTCTGTACTAGTCACATAAGTTTTAGGAGTTCTGTGCTGGATCAGAGGAAATGTCGGTCTGATCTCGTGTCTCCAGCAGCACCCAGACCCAGACATTACGAAGAAAGCCGATATAGATTGTTCTTATTAGTGTTTCCAAAGGAAAGTTTTCCTCCAGTTATTGACTAATTGAGGCAGGAAGGGTTTTGATTTAAAGCAGACGAATGGGGTCCATTTAGTTAAACTGATTTTTAGCTGTTCCATAAGATGAATAGCTCAGTCATAGACAAACTGTAGTGGCTGTCCCTTTATTTTGTCCCTGATGGGGAGTGTGGCAGCCTCTAGGTTTTAAAATGGGCGAAGAGAGGATATCAGATTATGACTATGATTTTTGGGTACCAGTTCTTTAGATCTGTGCAAAATTGAGCACTCGATAAAATAGAGAGTAGGAAGGTTTCTCTGTGGGAGAGCGTAGTTGAAGAATGGAGAAGGCTCATCACCAGGTGAACCCTATGTTTTCCCTTTCAAAAGGCCGAAGCAGAGAGCAGCTTACTGAGTGTTTGATGTCGGTAGGCTGACAATTGCACCGCGTCAGCATTCTTGCTGCCTAAGCTGTATTTTTACAGATGACTTCCATCAAGTGACGTATGACTGAAGGCTGTAACCAGGCTACTGCACTGGGTGCTTGTATTTTTATTGTTTAACCTGGGACCTTTTGCACTTGATTTCTGGGGTTGGGAGTTGGACAGTGTGAGTACTCAGCGCCTAGCTCAGCCTGAGACACCTCCAATAAAGCTTCTTCGATAAAGGCATTAATATTTTTAAGACCACTTGGAAAAGCTGTGCTAATCCTTTCTGTGCCTTGGTTTTGTTATCTGTAGAGTAAGACTAGTGCCACTTCATTCCTTCAGCTGCAGATTTTCACTTGCTCTCCTTCGCAGAGCTTTGCTGAGGGCCCTGACACGTTCTGGTGACGAGATTATCCAGCATGCCCAGTATGAGTATAACAGCAGTTTCATGCAGATATGACTTAAATGAATGCATTCCCATGCATGAACAGCAGCCAGCATGGTCTATAGATAGACTGAACTATGTGAATCTCCTTCTGTATGTGAACAGATATAAACCAGTCAGCGGTTCGTTCTTGTGGGAGAATCACCTTGGTGTGAGTCATTCTCCATTCAAAATGTAGTTTCGAAAAGGACACTCCAGGACACATTCCGCTAAAAGTGCCTTTAAGTGGTGTTCTGATATTTGTAAAGCCCCTGCAGGTCACGCGTTTCTTCCCATTTGGGAAGGCTGTTTGTATTAAATGTTCCTTTGCAAATGAACATATTATGTTTTCTTTGCAGGTAGTGCCTTCCTCAGTGCTATCTTCCTGGCCTTAGCAACGTACCAGACACTCTACCCTCTCACATTGTTTGCTCCAGCACTCCTTTACCTTCTACAGGTAGCTGATTTCTAACTCTTGGTACCTGTCGTCCTCTTGTAGCTGTGCAGGGACAGTCCCTAGCTATTGAGAGGGGAGTTGGGCAAGTCCTAAGTTCCAAAAAGAAGTAACTCTCCTCAAGCCATGGGAAGTTTGAAGCCTTAATGGGGATGCCTGTGTGTAGAGAGAAGGGAGCAGAAAGTCAGCTACAGAACTGGCTGGTGTTCAGCTTGCCCGAAGTAAGCACTATGCTTTGTGCCATGTGAATAGCAATGAGGAGTTCAGACCTGGAGGGGAGCAATGAGGAGCTGTTTGTTTGAATCACTCAAACTTGGAAATGCTGGTTTGGAGTTTTAACAGCAAAAAGTCATGTGCTTGTGAAAGTGGGTGGTTGTCCCTGTCCTTTCTCCCTCCCAGTTGTCAGCACCCCTGAATTCCAGCAGGGCTGACCTTGATCAGTGGTGGGTACACAGTCCCTCAACAGACAGACACTGCTCCAGGCAAAACCAGCCCAGCAGCAGGCTGGTAGGCATGTCTGCAGGCAGGGGTAGGGTTTAAAGCTGAGACAGCTCTTTGCTAGTGAGTGGATTCATCACAGGTTTGCCTGCATGCTTCCAGCCGATCTCTCTCTTTGCTCTTGTGAAGATACTTCAAACAATTACTTAACTGAGAGTCCAAATTACAATGTACCTAATGCAAACTGATCGTTTGCTAGTCATATTCTGATATGGGAGCAAGATGAGGCTGTGGCCACTGGCAGAGGACTCTCGTCCCAATTCACAGATCACTTGGTGATCATTTTTATTATTTTTGCCATTCCGAAAGTCCTGCTGTTGAGTGTTTCATCAGTCTTTCTTGGTTGCTTCTGTCCTGCCTCCCCCATGATTTTTATAGCTAATATTAACTACAGGTTCGTTACAGCCTACTCACAAATCTCTGAGTTTCAAAAAAGAATAGAGTCAGTTCTACTCCATTTTCTTTCCCTGGCTATCTGACATGAATGTCTCGTACTTTTTTTCTGAAATTTTATTATTATTATTCTTTGCAAGACAAGAACTAATGCAAATTCAGTGTTGCTTTTTCAGTTTGATAATTTTTAGGAGTATTTATTTTATAGTTCGATCTCATTTGTTCTCTTTTAACTTTAGTCAAAATAAAGGGGCAGCGAAACACAAGCATTGTGTTCACAAAGCAAGAAGCGCTTTGATGTGTGAATGCCTGATTTGCAGCTTTCAAAGGGGATCATGCTAATTTGTGTTCTTTTATCCAGATTTGTGAATGAACTTTCCTGCATTCTTTGTACAGAATTAAATAGTTTTTCTCCAGCACTTTCCAATCTATCCTGCCAAAAATCCTTGGTAAACATGCTTACATTGTTCCAGCAAGTGGTGTTAAACACACTGTGACTGAGAAAACAGAGCAGGCGTTACACAGAGCCCACATCAGTTCGAGCTGGTGCTCTGTGCATCTCCTGACGGTGTAGACCCTCCTACCAAATGGAAAAGGTGTATCACTGGCTTGGAGCTGGAGAACCCCGAGCAATTCCCGAAGGGTTTGCCCCTGTGTGTATATTTGTCTTTACAAACGCAGTCAGGGGACCTCTTGGAGTGAGATACCCCTGTGTCACGTTACGTGGCAGGGGTTGTGGTTGACCTGTCAGGACATGTGGCAGTGGCAGGAGTGCAGCTGTTGTCTTTGTCTGAGGAGGCAGCCTTTCAGAGGGGCTTCTTTGTGCTTACGAACCTGCTGGATGTCCTCCTTCCCTGATACCAGCAGAGCATGAGTGTCAGTCCGTGCAGTGGAGACCTGGCATCGCAGGCTGGTGGGTTGTGAGCAGGGCTCTCGGTCACCGCGTTGGTGTGGGGTCATGCAGCAGAAGGCAGGCAGCAGTACAGCATTGCAGGCGTCTAGGATAAGATACAAGCGGAGCTGTGAGGGAGGTGTGTGTAAACCTTGCACTGAGATTTGGTTTGCTGCTGCAGAAGTGACCAGCTTCACTGCTGTATTTTCAAGCATAGGTCTGGAAGTGTGTGCAATGTGTGTGACTTCATGGGCCAGAGGGAAGAACATCAAGCAAATCGTGCTTGAGAGCTGCTCCTTCCAGTGCCATAGTGCTGGTTGATGCTTTCTTTCATCAATTTAAAATGATGCTCTGAACACTCGGGCTTTCTTGTGGCTTTCCACCTGATGAGGGATATCTGTCTGCTTGTATTTCATTTCCAGCGTCAGTTCATACCAATAAAACTGAAAAGCAAAAGCTTCTGGCTCTACACCATGCAGTATGCAGCCCTGTACCTGTGCAGCCTGGTGGTGATCATCTGCCTCTCCTTCTTCCTCCTCAACTCCTGGGATTTTATCCCATCTGTTTATGGGTTTATGTAAGTACAAGGATTCTTACTGTTTTTTCTGTCTAGCCCCCACTATGTTGTTTCTTGTGCATCACACACAAGTGCCGCACTCCCTGTCCTAAGGAGTGTGTGATCTGTGATTTTACTGGCAGTGCGAGAGAAGAAAGAATGTGTGGAGAACAGCAGGCATTAGCCAACTTCTGTTAATTAAGTAACAGCAATAATTAGAGAAGACTGTGAAATTTTCATGTCTGGAGAAATGTCTGCTTGGGAATGGTTTAAATCCTGCTGGGGCATAGGGAAGTATTAGTCCCTTTTTTCTGCAGGTTTTCACCCCTTTGGTTTTTCTTCCACAGATTTAAAATATAGATCCTCCATCCAGTAGCACACAATGATTAATTAATGTAACAGAAGCAGACAGTGAAAAACAACCATTTAAAAATGTTACCTTGACTTTTCTTTTCAAATTTCAGCCTTTCCGTTCCAGATCTGACACCCAATATTGGCCTTTTCTGGTACTTCTTTGCAGAGATGTTTGAACACTTCAGTCTTTTCTTTGTATGCGTGTTTCAAATCAATGTGTTCTTCTACACCATTCCCTTGGCAATAAAGCTAAAGTAAGTATGTTTCTCTGCTAGTTTTTTTACTCTCAGCTGTCTGGTGGAAGCTTATAAGACTGGCGTCAGATGTCTGCATCTACAAGCCTGAAAAAGGTCATTTTTTTAACAGAGCCTATCCTCCTAATTTCCCAAAGTTTCAATCTTTATTTGTCTTAAATAGAGTGAGCTGGGCTGCGCTATGCAACAGTTGTGTTAACAGGCATCAAAGAGAGAGCAGAAGTTTAGGCTATAGAGGTGCCTGCTCCCTGCCAGCATAAGCAAGTGCTGTCAGAAAGCAAGAACTGTTGGCTGGAACTTCAGGTTCTTTGTTGTCAGAAATAAAGTGAAAACTTGGGGACATTCCTATCGAACTGCGCTGACATTACCATTCTTTCTGATACAAATGCCCGTTAACACACCTGGATTCTCAGTGAGCTTATCCTGCTGACTTGGAGTGGCTACAGACATCGTGACATGCCAGAGGGATAACCATGGGCTTCTCCAAATAACCTGCAGAGAGGAGGTGCTGATTGCTTTTCGGCAAATAAGGCAGAGCTGGGGAAGAGCAGCCCAGATGACCCACTGTATAAATGTAGGTTGAGTTGAGGAACAAGGTTTCCGTGTGAGGGCAGTGAGCAGATGTGTGTGCCCTTATACTATGCTGCTCTGCAGAGCAGCTCAGTCTCCCACACCCAGCACTCAGAGGCTTGTTTGGAGCAAACAGGGGTATGGGAGCCTCTTTGAGCCTGCCCCACAGTACGTTTGTGCCCGTGCTGATATTTATTTCCAGTTTCCAGAGACCCTACTGCATTCTCTTGTCCTTTGTGTCTTATCCCTTCTAGGGAACACCCCATGTTCTTCATGTTTGTCCAGATCGCAATCATTTCTATCTTCAAGTCCTATCCCACTGTGGGAGACATTGCACTGTACATGGCCTTCCTTCCAGTCTGGAGCCACCTTTACAGATGTAAGTTCTTTGTGTTTGATTGTTCCTTATCTGGAATGGGGGAGGGTGTGTCCAATAATTGTCACCACTAAAGCAAACCAGGCCTATGTCCTCTGGTGGCCTCCCTGCGGGGTCTGGAAGAAGGCTTGATTTTTCTGGTGATACAGTCTCTAACGTGCCTTTAGGACAAGGGTTGAAATTGGTCGAGAGGGAAATTTTCACTTTTACCTTATCTTCCCCCTCTCTCCAAGCTGCTCTGAAGATTTTTTTGTAAGAACCTTTTACAGTCCTACACAAGGGATGTGGCTTATTTAAAGTATATCCATCCTTCAAATGCTTCTCTCCCATTTAAGGCTGTGTAATTTGAACACTGCCCCTGCAATTGGTGAGTCCTCCAGCCTTAAAATCCTGCACGCTGCACTGGTTCTTTGTGTTGCATCTGCTTGTTTGCTTAGAGTGAAAGTAACTGAATTACTCCAAGCAATTGTCCAGTTTTTCTTAAATGCTTCATAAAGAACCTCTTTAGCTCTTTAAATCACCAGAGAGCTTCTTGATGATTCAGTCTCTAGAACCTGCTACACTGGGGAGATTTGGAAGGGCTGTGTTTTTCCTGGTGTTTCTTGCTTAAATCATCTGCTTTGACCAGCCCCGCCAGGTTGTCTGGGCCTTTTGCTGCAGTCTTCTGTACCCCAGGCCAAGGGTGTTTATGGACTGCTAGGCTGCCTGGTTGCAGGAGACATAATCAGGAGTCAAGAGACTTGGAGACCATCTGCTCTATTCTTTTGAGAGTAAGGAAAGCTAAGGCCAAAGCAGCTGTGATAAAACAGGGCAGGAAGCCCCAGGCTAGCCCTGAGCGTGTCACAGCCACAGCGCTTCAGGTGCATGTCCCGAGCGTGCGGATAAGGGGACAATGACCTGTCACATGCTCCCACCCCACAGTGAGTGAATAGATGTACTGAACAGGAGGTTTAAAAAGATAGGTGTGAGCAGGTTTGGATGTGACAATGCTTTTAAAATGTCAGCTCCCTTCAGCTGCAGGATGATCAGGAGTCTCTTAGTTACCTTCAGGGACATGGGCTGAGCTACAGCCAAGCACAGCAACACAAATGCCGGGATGAAGTATAGTACTGCTGCCAAAGGATGGGCAGAAATAGTTCACAGAAATATTTCACAGAAAATGAAATCTTCTCTGGCCTAGTAGTTCCTAGCTCTTTTAGACAAAGTTGTACTTGGTTTTTGTCCATCTGACACATACACAGACTGATGGATTCTGGCCACACTTGTACCTCCTGAAGTTGTGCGTTTGGCAACGCATTTGGCCTATATGGTGCTTTCATTTCCTTACCACCTCCTGAGAAACTCTCTTTTCCTTTGTCATCAGCTTGAGGAGCCTAGGGAAGGGTGTCCTCTGCTCTCTGAATCGTGATGCTGGTGGAAAGGACTTTCTCAAAACTGCTCGTTACTGTAGTGTAGACACCAAAAAGCCAAAGTCCTTCAAGGAAGAGTGGTCGGAAGCAGGAGCTAGAAGGAGAGAGCTACAAATAAGGATTTCACACTCAAGCAAAGGCAGAAGTATTTATTTTAAAGGAGAATATAGTGGATTTCTTATAAAAGCAAGCCAGGAAACTAGGAAAGCAAACTGTGAAAGGTTATGGGAGGGAAGTATGTGTTGGCAAGTGCCTCTCCCCCACGGCACATACTCTGAATATCATTGCTGGTTGCGTGACTATGGCTGCTCAATAATGCAACATTTTAACAGCTTGGTTTTCTTTTGCAGTCCTCCGGAACATCTTCATCCTATCCTGTGTGCTCATTGTCTGCTCTTTCCTGTTCCCTGTTCTGTGGCATCTATGGATTTATGCGGGAAGTGCCAACTCCAATTTTTATTATGCCATCACGTTGACTTTCAACATAGGGCAGGTTAGTAGAGCGAGGTAAAGAAAGCTGTGCATTGGGTAGGTCACTGGCTCGAGTGTCCTGTCAGTGAATTCTGCGGGATGTGTCTGGCTGTTTGCATCCTGTGCAGTCCTGCACAGCAGCTTCCTGCCTCTCCTTACTCCAACTGAAATCTGCCTAGTCCTCACCTTCTGGGTGTTCTTGTAGTATTTGAGCTATGGCTTAACAACCCAGCCAGGCTGGACTGCAGGTTACATGGTCTGTTGCTTGATAGCAAAGGAAAAGCATCTCGGTGTGGCGGGAGCATGTGTGAATGGAGGAGGTGAGCTGAGAGGGGAAATGTCAAGAACCATGGGGCAGCAGCAGTGGGGCCAGACAACAGGCACATGAGCACTGCCTGTACACGGGGACAGGGTGGCAATTTTGCTGAGCATGATACCTCACTGAAACCTTGGGTGTGGGCACATGCAGGCTCCCAGTCAGGTCAGGGCTTGCTCTCCCTACTTCTCTCAAGGCTGTTCTAGATACATGACTTTCACCAGCCTTGGGGAATGCAGAGCTTAGCACCCCGTGAGGGTGGGATTCTATGTACACAGTTACTACAACCTTTTCTAAGTCCTTCCTGTTCTCTGTGCTGTTTCTTATGTCACAGAATCACAGAATGGTTTGGGTTGGAAAGGACCTTAAAGATCATCAAGTTCCAACCCCCCTGCCATGGGCAGGGACACCTCCCACTAGCCCAGGTTGCCCAAAGCCTCATCCAGCCTGGCCTTGAACCCCTCCAGGGATGGGGCATCCACAGCTTCTTTGGGCAACCTGGGCCAGTGTCTCACGACCCTCACAGTGAAAAATTTCTTCCTAATGTCTAGTCTAAATCTCCCCTTTCAGCTTATACCTGTTACCCCTTGTCCTCTCTCTACACCCCTGTAGCCCCCTTTCAGCACTGGAAGCTGCTATTAAGTCCTCCTTGGGGTCTTCTCTTCTCCAGGCTGAACAACATCAACTCTCTCAGCCTGTCCTCATAGGGGAGGTGCTCCAGCCTCTGACCAATTTCGTGGCTCTCCTCTGGACTCTCTCCAGTAGGTCCAGGTCTTTTTTATGTTCCTAAGCCCTGGGACAGTTTCACATGTGGGTGAGCAGAATGTTAATTTCATGTTAAAGTTGCCTTTATTTTGGATGTGCCTCAGCCATTTACGTTTGTCTTCTTCTCCTAAAACTAGAGGAGTGATTTTGCTAGCAGCTGAAAACCACCTGCTTATACATCCCCCGCCCGCTTGATAAGTTGGGCCAAACACTTGTCCTGTGAAAGCAAAAAGGGGCTCCCTGCAGTGAGTCGGGTGAGAGGGAGTACAGAGATACTAGTAAGAAGTGCTTATAGGAAATTGGGAGTGGTTCATTAGCCCTCTGACTAAATGTCTTGCTATGGAATTAAAAGAATAGTAAAACTTTTAAGTTACAGATGGCAGGTGTTGATATTCTAAAAAGATTTTATTTCCTACCTGAGAACATCTAGCAGATCCTGCAGGGTCTTGTGCTCTGGTAAATGCAGACAGAGCCAGAATCTGCTTTCTGATTTCCTTGTGAGAAAGGACTAGCCCTCATCCCCACTAACCTCAGCTCTTTCTTTTCCCATTAAGACATCTGCAGAGAAGTTTAGTTAATTTTACGGTATCGATATAGCGTGTCAGCAGTGAGCCATGGTGTTCAGCCAAACAAGCGGACAGAATAAGCATGACTGTTCTCACTCTCCTTGGGCACCTCTCCCCTTCTCTGTCTGTTCTCCTTCACCCTTTCTCCTTGGATGTCAGCACTCTGCAGCCCCCGTTTTTTTTCCGGTCCTCTGTAGCCCCCCGTCCTGCCACTGAGCCTTCTCCGAGGCAGCTGTATTTACTGGTGACCCACTCTTGCAGCCTGACCCTCCCTCCCTCTGTCCCCTTCGCACTGCAGCACACACACTTCAGGTGAGGCTCCCTGGAGCGAGTTCCCCAGGGAAATGGATGAACGTGTTGTGCCAACACGATGCCTTAAGTGGCATCTGGACACTAGGACGGTAACTGCTCGCTGGGTCTGGCACTGGAAAGGTTTTCCACTCTAGTTCTGTGGTGCTGTTTCCAGATGGAGGAGGTCAGCATTCCTGGGGAGGAGGCTCAATGACACGTGGCACTGATGAGCCAGGCGGTCACTGCCTGCGCGCACAGAGGCGGCTTGCCCAAGGTGACAGCGTTAGGAAAAGCGCTGAGTTAGGCAAGGGAGCAGTCACACTGCTGCCTCAGTACAGCCCAGGTGGGGCTGGGAAGGCCGGGGAGCTTGTGATTTCCACATCCGGTTTCCGTGTTCGGTGTGGTTCTCTGCAAGGCACTTCAGGTGTGATTTCATGCTGCAGCGCAGCCGGGGCAATACCAGCCTCGAGTACGCTCATCTCCAGAGCAGCACGGGATGGTGCCGACACCCGCATGTGTGGCAACATGCTCTGACCTGCAGCTAGGGAGGATCCGGGAGCTAGCCAGCTCTGTTCACCGCTGCAAGGGAGCCAGCGTGCAAAGGTGTGCACAGGGTGGGCTGCCCCGCCGAAGTGGGGGGACAGCACGGGGCAGGAAGGAACTGCAGGAGGGATGGGGGTGGCACGAGCGCTTTTATCTGGTGTTGCTCCTGGATGTTGTCCTGTGAAGCCACAGCCTTGACATTTCACCTCTTCACCCCTTAGCCTGGTAAGTATTTTCTCTTAAACTGCTAAAGCTTCTGTTTGCTGAAGCTGACCTGGGGAGCTGTGGTCTTCCTTCTGCTGCCTGCAAGCTTCTTCCCCTCTCTGAGCAGAAATGGCAGCTGAAAAACAATCACAACTGAGAAGTGCTTAATAGCGATCAGCAGCAGGAGACTCTCAGCATTTGGGTTGAACGACATGACAGTGTTTGCATGGAAGGAGTGCCGTGGGTGAGGCTCAGATGGTCTGTAAAGCTCTGGCAGGGTTGTACCTGCCATTGTCATATATTTTGGCTGGTTTATGGAGCTGGTCTCCTTAGTGGAGATGTCTGTGAGACACTGGTAGTGTAACAAATAGATTATAAGTCTCCCTCAGCTTAATACCGCAAGGACAAGGAGTGTTCACAGAATCACAGCATCTCCTCTCGCCAAGAGCAATGAACAGCCTCGGAACTTCTTAAACCCCTTCAGGGTCTGTCACAAACTTGTGCCCCTTCTTACTCCTTGTTCTGAGCCAACACTGATGCATCTGAACATCTCATTTCTGCAGATCCTGCTCATCTCGGATTATTTCTATGCCTTCCTCCGGCGGGAGTACTACCTCACTCATGGACTCCACTTGACCAGGCAAGATGGGACAGAGGCCATGCTTGTTTTGAAATAAGGATTGTGCCCACCATTCCCTGGGACATGGACCACTCTAAGGAACATGCAAAGCTGGGGGTATGTGGGGTGGGTGGGGGAAGTTCCCTGAGTGAGGTCTGACTTTGGGAATGTTACCTACTGGAAGAAAGGGCTGAGGTTCTCCTGGGAACACCCTCCTGAGCTGTGGGCTCAGTGCAGAGACTGTAAGAGCTACAAGTAGGCGCTGCAGTGCCTCCGTTGGAGCATCTTCCTCCTTCCCTCAGCTGTGATTTTCACTGCGACCTCAGCCATCAACTCTGGGCAGTCCAGCAGGAACTGGAGAAAGTGTCTGAGCTGGAACCAGCACTGAATCCCTGGCCCAGAAAGAGCTCAGACCATAAACTGTTTACTTTACTATCACTGCTTCTTGGAGATGTTTGCTTCTCCTGGAAATCTCCCCTTTGCTGCTTTGACCTGTAGTGCTCCTGCTTGGCACAAGGCCATCTCTGGGTCCCTGGTGCCCACGTCCTGCCTGCAGGTGCCATTTCTTGGTTCTACTGTTGTGGGATTGGAAAAAAAATCACATGTGCTCAGGCACTGTGGGGGCTTGTGAAACAAATGGGTGACCAAGGATGAGTGCCCTGTTGGGAGGACAGCTGAAGCGGCTGCCACAGGTAATAATCTTGGCACTAGTGAGAACTGGAATTGGGGTGAAAGCAACTGGGCAACTGCTGTATCCCAGGACCAGGAGGTGTCACAATTTCCCCTTCAAGGCCCCAGAACAAATCCAGAAGGAGCCTCAGCCCAGCTGTTGTGGAATTGTGAGGCTCCAGGTGTTCCACAGCCTCTTAACACTATGGGATGTGCACATCCCCCGTACCCTCTTGCAGGTACAGTGATGGTATCTTGCGACTGTGCGCGGAGGGCTTTGTTAGAGCACTCCCACTTTGTTCCCCACGGCTCCCTGCTCTGTGACCAGAGCTGCTCCCTGCAGAGCTGCTGCCGCTGCTGCCCCTGCTGCCCCAGGGACCATGACCCACCAGGGCCAGTCCCCCCAGGCTGGCTCCTTGCTGTGCTGGGGTGTGGTGGCACAGAGGAGCAGTAACCACAGTCTGAAAGCCGCGTTCCCAGGGTTGGGGCAGCAGGCAGCCAGCTTCCCCACTGATCCCAAGAAAAATCCAAAGGGCTGGGAATGTCACAACATCGAAACCTGGTACAGAGCAATTGAGAGACTGATGTCCCCAGGCGGTTGCATCAACAGCTCTTCCTTCTTCCTAGACAATTCAAACTTTGCCTTACTGCACTGCTATTAGCGCTCTGGTGGGGGTTGTTAATCTCAGCCCAGCTCAGCCCTCCTGGCTCAGCCGCTCGGGTGGGGGCACTCTGGGCAGCAGCCCCGTGCCACCGGCCATGGCGGGGGCTCACAGAGGCTGGGCTGCACAGGGCTGGGGGCATGTCGAGGAGCATAATAAACTGCAAGTTTTAGACACTTGTTGTGTTCTCTGTGTTTGGGAGGGAGGTGAGGATGGGGGGGCAGACTAGAGGGTGAGTGGGGGCTCTGGAAAGCACCAGAAGGCACAGGGAGGGGTTGTGAGGGGACTTGAAAGCAAACAGAGGGGTCAGGAAGGAAAAGAAGTGGCCCTGGGGTATGCCAGAAAGCAAACAGATGTCTCTGGGGCACACTGAAACCCACTCCAGTTTCAAGAGGTGCCAGCTGTGCCCAGTGTAGCCTGTTGGGTGTAAAAAGAAAATTAATAAGAGGGTGAAAGCTGTGGCTGTCAGGGGGCTTGCCGTTTTACAGCATGGCATGGCACGGCACAGCATGGGACAGATGGCATGGCACGGCACGGCATGGCATGGCACAGCATGGCACAGCACAGCAGGGCTGTTGGGAGCAGCAGGCAGAGGGGCGCTGGGCTGGAGGCCCACCCGAGTGCCCATCCCTGTGGCTTTGACCCCCTTTGCCCAGCCCCGGACACAGGGCGGGAGCCATTCCATGGGGGCAGGTTTGGGGGTGCTGCTCCCTAGGCCCATGGGGACACTCACCCCCATCTGCCCCCAGCCCGGGGGCAGCTGGGCTGGAAGGGGGCCCCAGCAGCCACCCCAGCCCCAGAGGAGCTGTGCAGGCTGGTGCTGAGCTCACCAAGCAGCGTCCTGCAGGACGGGGAGATCCAGGAGGTGAGGGACCCTCCTGCTGGCACGGGGACCC
>NW_010103549.1:0-1609 GCF_000699245.1 Pterocles gutturalis | reverse complement strand
CTGCTGGTCCATGCCCCCCACCTCCCGGGGTTCAGTGTCGTCATCCCCCCCCCGCCCCGCCCCAGTCCATGCCTCAGTTTCTCCATCCCCGCAGTGCTGCACTCCACCTGCAGCCACTGCAGCCATGGCACCGCCCTGCACATCGCCGCCTCCAGCCTCTGCCTGGGCGCCGTGCGCTGCCTGCTGGAGCACGGGGCGAGCCCACCACCCGGGTACTGGGGGCACTGGGAGCACTGGGAGGGGAATTGGGGGGTCAATGGGAACACTGGGAGGGGAAATGGGGAGGTCTGGGGCCTCTAGGGAGACTATTGGGAGCACTGGGAGAGAACTGGGAGAGAACTGGGAGCACGGGGAGGGTACTGGGAGCACTGGGAAGGGAACTGGGAGGGTACTGGGAGCAGTGTGAAGGGAACTGGAAGGGTACTGGGAGCAGTGTGAAGGGAACTGGAAGGGTACTGGGAGCAGTGTGAAGGGAACTGGAAGGGTACTGGGAGCAGTGTGAAGGGAACTGGAAGGGTACTGGGAGCAGTGTGAAGGGAACGGGAAGGGTACTGGGAGCAGTGTGAAGGGAACTGGGAGCAGTGGGAGTTGTATTGGGGAGGTCTGGGAGCTCTAGGGAGGGTACTGGGAGGGGAACTGGGAGCACTGGGAGGGGAACTGGGAGGTCAACCTCTGCCTGGGCACCGTGTGCTGCCTGCTGGAGCATGGGGCTGACCCCGCCATCCAGGTACTGGGGAGACTGGGAGGGACTGGGAGGGCTGGGACGGGTACTAGGAGGGTACTGGGAGCACTGGGAGGCCACTGGGGGCTCTAGGAAGGAGAACTGGGACGTTTGGGAAGGGTACTGGGAGGGAACTGGGAGCACTGGGAGGGAACTGGGAATAACTGGGAGCACTGGGAGGGGAACTGGGAGCACTGGGAGGGAACTGGGGGCTCTAGGGAGGGTACTGGGAGGCCACTGGGAGGGAACTGAGAATAACTGGGAGCACTGGGAGGACAACTGGGAGCACTGGGAGGTCACTGGGAGCACTGGGAGGGAACTGGGGGCTCTAGGGAGGGAACTGAGAGCACTGGGAGGGAACTGGGAATAACTGGGAGGGAACTGGTGGCTCTAGGGAGGGAACTGAGAGCACTGGGAGGGAACTGGGAATAACTCGGAGGAAACTGGGAGCTCTAGGGAGAGTACTGGGAGGTCACTGGGAGCACTGGGAGGTCAGTGGCAGGTCACTGGGAGCACTGGGAATGGACTGGGAGCACTGGGAGGGGAACTGGAAGCACTGGGAGGGAATTGGGGGCTCTAGGGAGAGTACTGGGAGGTCACTGGGAGCACTGGGAGGGGACTGGGGAGGTGTGGGAGCTCTAGGTGTGGAGGGATTTTGGGGTATGGGGGGATTTTTGGGGTCCGGGGGGATTTTGGGGTCACAAGGGTTTTGGGGTCCCCCCCAGAGCAGCAAGGGGCAGGTGGCAGCTGATTGCTGGGGTTCAGAGGGGATATGGTGGGTTTATTGGGGTACAGGGACATTTTGGGGGTTTCAGTGGGGATTTTGGGGTTCAGCGGGCTTTTTGGGGTCCCCCCCAGAACAGCAAGGGGCAGGGGGCGGCTGAGTGG
>NW_010103548.1:0-8125 GCF_000699245.1 Pterocles gutturalis | reverse complement strand
CAGGAATAGCAGCCAACAAGGAATAACAGGAGTGAACTACTCCCTTATTTTTTTCTTGCTCTTTCTTCCTTCTTCCTCCTTCTCAAAGGAAAAAATGGAAGGACATATGTCATGCCAAGAAGGCCTTTTGAGTTCCATCTGGGACTCTGTCAAAGAGCAAGGCTTTGAGGCTCTTGAAGAGACCCTCCTAACCTGACATTGCCTCTGGTTCCTTTATCAGCTGCAGGGTGATTTTGTGTTACAGTGGCTTTTTCCTCTTCTTTGATCTGCCTTACTCTAGAGCCCAGACTTCACTCATATCTGAGTTTGGTGCATAGCATCAGTTCATCACTTTCCATTTTTTCAGATTTTGGGGGGTTCAGAATTTGGTCCAAGTCAGGGCAGGTGAGAAAAGACACTTTCTGAGACACTTTTGAGGATGTTGCCCCAAAAAATTTTGAGCTACTTTGCAAAGCATGGGTTCCCTTTTGCATTGTTTGACCTCTACGTGTGTGCCACCTTGGAGCCTGTGCCCGTCACAGCTTCTTTGGTCAAGTCCTGCCCATAAACAGCTGAAAACAGAAGCTCATGGTGGAAAGAACTGGGAAATGTTAACGAATTTTGAACTCTGGTTTGAACAAGTTCTGAAAGGAACTCTAATGCAAGCTGTAAGTCTGTTCAACCATATATGGTGTAAGAGTCCAACTATTTTTATTCATAGTGGTGCAATAAAGAGTAGAATGGCTTCCTAGTAACATTGCAGTGGGAAGTAATATTTTTCACAGCTTCTGCTGAAGCAGAGGGGAGTTTCCCCACTGACCTCCCAGGTCTTAGAACCCTTACTGAAATCCTGATGAGTTCTGAAGTCTGACTGCAGGTTTTACCCTCTTCAGGACAATGACAGAACATGATTGCTTTGTGTGACGTTGACTCTGGCACCTTCCCATTAAGGTCAGAAATCAGTGGCATTACTGGCCATGTAGATACTAGCATTTCATACATTTAAAACCTGGCATTGCTGTTTCACTGACTTAAAATTTGGCCTATCTTTTCTGCAGATTGCTTTTGCAGAACTGGAAATGAAGTGTATTTTTTTTCTTCATTTCCCATCCACATAGTTGTGCATAAAAAGGGAACCAGAGAAATGCTTTATGGTTTTAAGGTGCTTTACTTGTAGCCATAAAATTCAAACCAAGTTTTGCTGCCGTACAGAAGCCTACCTGGCAAACTCCACAGTACAGAAACAATTGCATCCCTTTGGGTTTTGCCTTGTCCTTAGAAGGCTTCAAGTAGGTTACAGCTGAAAACAGGAGACTTTCTTCTTACTTCCTAGGCTAATTACAGCTGCTTCAAAGTAAGCAATAAATGTCTCTGCATTTCCTAGTCCTTCTGTCATGTTTACTACTGCTGCTGTTTATTTTGGGTACACTGTGAAAATGATAGGAGTTAAAGAGGAGATTTTCAAGTGTGTTCAGTAAAGGCTGAGATCTGTGTCCCGCTAAGCCAGTGGTAAAATGAGAACTTTGCCATCTTCTGTAATGTCAGTGCTGAATGCTTCCAAAAATCTCACTTGAAAACCCTCATGTCAAATTCTGTCCTCACTTATCTTCAGTAACTGCAGTCAGAGCAAGTGCTGGGACAAGAGCTTGAAAAGCCTTTCTTTGTGTTTCTGACTGAGCCCTCCAGTACCTTAAGTGTCTATCATCCTGTTACAATACTTCTTCTTTGCATGGTGCAGAGTATTTAGCCAGGGAATTAAAATAGTCATGAAAATGAGCCAAGAAAACAGAAGAGGCACTACCCAAAGTGCTGCTATAGCTCAGAAAGCGTGTGAGACATTAAGCTCTAGATAGCTGGTGCCTGTACTTAAATGGCTCTCATTCCCACATGGAAACTACTTGCCTGTAGTTTCTAAGTCTCCATCTCACCAACCAAGAAAAACAGCTGTACGTTAAGTTGGAGTGTTAGGCAATGGCTCTACAAGGTTCAGGTGCAGTGAGATGGTGCAGAAGGAACAAAAGGTAGTTCTCAAACATAATGTAAAGGTACAGGGTTGTGTGCTGCTTATATTTCCACCTTAATTTTGCAAAGCTGTATTTCTGTGTCGCTTTGGTGCAGCTCTTACTGCAGGGATAGTCAGGGAGTGTTTTGCAAAAGGCTCTTCTGCACCGGTGCAACCTTGGCTGCACTTCTGCTTTTTCCCCGAGATCCCTGGTCATTGGTTTTAATGGGTTTACATTTACATTAATAACTCAGAATGTCTTTTCTTGCAGACAACCATCTTTATTTGCAAATAAATAAGGGTATTCATGTACAAATAAGAGTATTCTTCAGTTACTTTTCCAAATTCATTTTTTTAATATTTCAGTGAACAGAAGCAATGGCATCCCCTCACCAAGAGGACAGTCACACACCACACATGGCAAACAGCGAATGGAAACAGCTCATTCATTTTAATGGGAACTGCACTGGCTCAGAATGATCAAAGGGTGCAAACCAATTAGAGGCTTCAATTGGTTCCCAAGCTGCACATGGTGCTGTGCTTAATGAATAAATTAACATAACTTGGAGCTGTTCACAAAATAATTTAGCAGCAGAAAAACTTGGATTACTCATGTAGCATGTCCATAATGGGTAACTCAGCCATTGCAGAACTTTTACACGGTCTTCCTATGCTAGTTTCTCTGCAGCAAGTCTGAAATTCAGACTGTATGTTCAAGTGCTGTTAGAATACTGGAGGCTTACATCATATAGAGATCCAGAAACAGGTAGGAAAATGATACACATTAGCACAAATTGTCCTTGAATTTAATGCAGCTCCATGGGAAAAAGAAATGTACTCTTTTCCCTGGTTGAACTACTTCTAAGTAAACCTTTAATAATTTCTAATGCACACAGTGCATTGAGTAGTTGTACTAAAACAAACTCTGCAGTTCCACTTCATTGCATTTCCTGAGAGTTACATAGCAGTCCAATTCAAATAATAATTTTCTAGCTTTAGCCTCCTTAGATCCTAATGTACCCATGTAAATTCTAATTCTGAAGTGGTGTTGTGTTTCAGAATAGTGTTTCAGATCACTACAAACATGGCCGTGCCATGTGGTCGACACTGCAAACACTAAACCTTCAGGGTTTTGAGTCTTTATGAGCAGCCCTGTTTGTACATCCATCATTTTCCTCATGAGAATCTTGGGCTAGATATTTGTTTTTCTCTAAGGAAGGCTGAGGATCTCTTCCATTCAGCTCATTGCTATGATGTGAGCTGAGTTGAGCTGAGCTGAGCCGAGCTGAGTTGAAGAAAACACACAGAACAAGTCCAGGATGGCTTGGAAGTACAGTATGGGAAAGTAGGACAATACAGAAGATCGTGCCCAGTAGGATAAGAAGCCCCACCAAATTGCATCCTCTTGGCAAAAAGCAAATACCAGAAATGGCTAGAAAGTTTGTTACATAAAGAACTGAACACCTGTACTCGTTCTCAACTGACATTGTAATTTCTTCACAGCATCCTGTGGTGGCATGAGCCTGTAGAGCAAGCCTTGCCACCTTTCACACTAGAGCAGGCTGGTGGAAATATATGCTACGTTGCAAAAGCCAGTGGATGTAGGTGACTGGCTGACTATTGTGCAGTTCTTGTGCTTTCTCTTATCGAAGAAAAGCTAGCAGGTATACTGCAGCTTGGTCCCACCCATACTCACCAAAAGTCCTGTATTTAATCTGCATTCCTGTCTTGTCACCTCCAAATTTTTTTCCTCTTTTTGCCCTCTAATGATTTATAGAATGTCTCGGAGGTTTTTTTACACACAATGCTAAAACCAATTCTGTCCGTAATGTCTTGTTTATATGAGGGGAGAGTCTCCAATGAGACTTCTGAATACATGTAGTTATGCATATTTAATTTGGTGCATGGACTTTCTTGTTATGCAATAGCCAATAATAGGAATTATAAAAAAGGCAGTCCTGAGAGCTGATACAAGAAAAGCCTGCCTTGAAACAAGCATATGGTAATCCACAGGTAATTGCTCACCCACATGCATTGACCACAGAAGATTCCCCACAGAAATAAGGTGAAAAACGTGTCCCAGGAGCAAGACCCCAAAAAGAAGCTGGGCAAGACTTGCAGTCACATACACATCTGAGGTGCATCTATGATAACTGGAACAAAGGCAAGAAATTATGCTTTCTGGAGATGCAAGCCATTCTCCTTTTTTTATCACCTGCACAGTTAGTCCTTACTGAAATTGAAGGGTAGAAAAAGGGTCTTGTTTTCCCAAGAGATGTGAGTTAAATTTAGTTCTCTGTTTCTTACATGGGTTGGGAGAAATTACTGTGCCTCAGAGTCCCGTGGCCATGCAAGAGGAACAATAGCCGTACAAGATTAATTATGAGGATACGTACGTTAAAGACATAGGTACCTAGCTAACCAGGCAATGTTTGCAATTCTTGAGCTATAGATTGCATATTGTGTTTGCAGGAACTATCACAATGTTGTTGTAATGACATAACTGCTGCTTTTAACCAGCATCCTGTCTATAGGAATGAGGACTGAGTGTTTTACTGATTAACTCTGTGAACTTACTGAGAACCAGTGGAAAATCTCTCTCTTTGCCTAAAACATGGCATAAAGCATATTGAACTTTGAAGGACTGTCTTAGGTCAGCGCCACCACCATGCGGTCCCTCCCTCCCCCTCCCGCCTTTCCCCCTTCCGGTAAGATGGGGGAAAGGATAAAAAAAGGTGGGACCTCGTGAGTTGAGGTAACGACAGATTTTTATAATACAACACAGGAGAAAAAGATATAATAATAAGACAAGATATAGAAACAATGAAAACACTGATAAAATGTAACCTTCTCCCCACAAAGACGCTTCACAAAGACCCCCCACCCCTCTCCCAGCTAGCTTCCCCTTATATCCGGGCATGATGTCAGCATAGTATCACATATCCCTTTGGCTATGCCCACCTCACAGCTTCTGTGAAAAAAAATTAACCCTATCCCAGATGAACCCAGAACAAGGACAAAGATGTTTTGTCATTCTCTGTTTAGAATAAGATTGTTCTCCCATAAAGTGTGATTTATTAGACAATCTAATAGTATCCATTATGACATGTACAAACCTAAAAATCAACTCCATTGCTACAAGATATTCACTCTAATACTGGTTTATGGAATGTCACTACTTTGGTGAAGCATAAAACATCATATTAGTTAAAAGGCCAACCAATAAGCAACATCAATTTGAAGTCATCATGCAACTGCTGTCATACAATGCTAGCAGGATGTTTTTCTCCCATTCTGCTGTTTTTTTCTGCTGCTCATTTTAGGACTCTCTGCTATAATGGGATGCTGACGGCAGCTTCACGGATCTCTCCACTTGGCATGCCCACCCCTGCATGAAAAGTAAGCAATGGTTTTATTTCTATTATTCACAGTCCTGTTTTGGGCCACTCCTTTGCCAAAATTATCCAATTACAACATAGTTGGCAGCTCCAAATATGTACTTATTCATCAGTACCTACATGAGATTGCTTAGTCCTGCTCCAAGAGCATTTCTCTGGGTACAGACAGAGCTGAAGCCAAATGAAAATGGGGTATACTGGTGAATACACTCAGGTAGTTCCAGTATTGGCACTTCAGAAATGTGTATCAATTACCATGCTGAGGAAGGTGGAGAATGGAGAAGACCTTCTGCTTGGAACGCTCAAAAACATCTGGCCCAACCAAATTTGTTGTGGGAGAAAGCAAAAATGGAGGTGGAGGAGTCACGGACCCTTTTGGATCTTCACTTCTTTTCTTGCAGTCTCCAGGAATTGTCTCTAGGCAAAGTACATTTATTTAAGCTCTCTGACAAGTGCAACAGTTTGAACTCTTGGGAGGCCAGCATGGTTGAAGAAATTATGTGGCCTTTGGTTTGGGACAACAGTTGTGATGATTGTAAGGTTCCCTTGTGGCCTTAAAACTGATTAAGTTGCCCACGTTAGCAATACTTCAAAGAATCTTGCTACATGGCTAATAGCAGTGCCTGCACTAGATCTCCTCAGGAAATAACCTAAAATTAAGCTGGTTTAGCATGCATGCACACTGATTCCTGCATGGGCGACGAAGCAAGATCGTGAAAGCCCAGCAACCCCTACCAACTAGAAGCTAGAAATACACAAGTCTGCAAATGAAACATCAGATTTTAATAGGGAGTATAACTAATAACGAAAATACAGCTTAGCTAGAGCTGAACTGAGGAAGGTGAGCTTGTTAGCACATCTACACAGGGAGAGTTCAAGTGGTGAGGTCCTTAAATGCAAGCTGTAGCTGAACTGGAAGTTATGGCCTTGGTGTAAGAATTGAGATTATATGGAGCATGCTGTACAGAGGTAAATGGAGACAAAAACATGATTTTTTTCAGGCCTGGGAGATTCTGTTAGTGGAAGTGTCTGAGACCCAAACATCCTGTAGCTAAGCAAGCGTGATGTAGGCTCTGCTAAATGAATATATATGACTGTCACAGAGGTGCACAAATCAACATCAAAGACCTTTCTAGTATAAAAATCTGTTTAATCTATCTGTCTCTCTAACCCCAACTAATGAACAGCTCGGACCACATGCTTTCAAACCCTTGAGCAAGTCTCTCCAGCTCTAAAAGGTCCACGATTTTCAGATGAAAATATGACAGGGAGCTGTAGGGAGAGTGAATGACAAAAGAAAAAAAAAAAAAAAAGAAAAAAAAAGAGAACTATACAAAAGGATTTTTTTCTTCCATTGCTGAGTGGTAAAGTGTTGAAATTAAGAGGAATTTGTCCTTAGGAAGAGACTGTCCAGAGCAGGTGAGGTAGTGACCCTTGACTAGAAATGAGACTTCATGTGGCTAATAACCTAACAGAAGTTCTTAAACTATACATCTGCATGTAGGAAACAAGAACTGCTCATACTGCAGAGACTTTATTAGCAGTGTAATGCAGTTTAAGTTGTGGTCGGGAAGGAGAACCAGCTTAATGTGGCAATACTGAGGTCACAGGTGCTCATCTGATCTTGAAAAGTTTGGGCTGTAGGCTCGTGAAAGGGAGGGGAAAATCTCATATCCTCTGTTTACACACTGGCTGTTCTCCGTCAAAATGTTGCGTTCAGTTCTTACAGAAGCAGGTCAAGCAGGATGTCAGAAAATATGCTACAGATCAGAAAAAAGCTGCAAGAACAGAGATTTGGAAGACACATAAGCAAAAAACTTGGGAAGGTAAATCTGCTTTACGCAGAAAAGAAGATAGGTGCATCACCAAGTGCAACAATCTGCACAGAGAGCAGAAATTTCTGTCACTCAGAAGTATGACCCAACAGCTAGGAAATGAAGGTAAGCATATTCAGAGCAGAAATAAGGCACACATCTTTGAGTGAGATTAATGAGTGCTTACAGCAACTTATTACCAACTCTTATGTGTTCCGAAAGCTGTAAAGAAGTCATCAAAATATGAGAAATTTTGTATAGATTCAGTGGTAGATAGCATATGGAATTGGTCTGGGAAATAGAAATTACTGCAAGATCGTTAGTAGAGTTTAGGCACTAATACAGAAAAATGTAGCCTAGTAGCAAATCCAGCACGTTTTTGCTGTAGACTGACATTCTTCTTGTCAGAAGGTAGTAATGGAGAATGTCCTGGTTTCATCTGGGACAGAGTTGACTTTCTCCACAGTAGCTCGTGAGAGGCTGCATTTGGATTTGTGCTGAGGAGAAGGCTGATCACATACTGATGTTTACAGCTCCTGCCAGAACAGTCAAAGACTTTTCAGCTTCTCTGCTGTGCCAGTGTCTGCAGGGGCAGGAGAAGCTGGGAGGGAGCAGAGCCCCAGTAACTAGCCCGGGATTCAACCTCAGGTTTAGGACTGAGACTCAAATTGGCCAGTGGTCTATTCCACGGCATGCCCAGAATATAGATGAGGGTCTATACAGAAGTGCTCTGTCAGGGTTGTCTCACTCTCTCAATCAGCTCTCAGTCTCTCAGATGCTCGGGTTCTTATTCTGGGATTGGATTTTTGGGCCTCTCTCTGCTCTAGGATCATTAGCCAGGAAAGGGCTGAGCCTTCATCATCAGGTGATGAGCAGTTCCACTGTGTATCACTCAGTTGTATCTCTGTATATTTGTATATATTACCATTATC
>NW_010103547.1:142011-145930 GCF_000699245.1 Pterocles gutturalis | reverse complement strand
AGCACTGCTGTGACATGGGGATGACAGGTTTGTCTCCATCCGTCTCTGAGGGAGTTTTTCCTGGTGGATGGTGCTCATTTCTCTTCCCTGCCTTGATTGTCTGCTGGCAGTAATAGCCAGCGTGGCTGCACCTGCCCAGTGTCCCCTTTGGGTGAGGGGTGGCCATAGGTCTCCCTGCAGTGTCCCTGTGCCTCCTTCCTGACCTAGCAACTCATCCCCTGGTCCCAGGGCTGAGCTATACCCACAACCCCTGCTCAGTGTCTTGAAGGATTAGCCATGGTTGAGGTATTGGCTTCATTTGGCCTCTCTGTCCATCCTGAGTGAAACAAGATGGTGATGAGGAGGCCCCAGGCCTTCTGCTCCCTCAGCGCCTCTTACCCAAAGAGAAATTTCCATCAGGATTAAATTAGCTTTTGCAGCCTGAAGAACCCAGACCCTTCCCTCACGAGTGTCTGATTCATGTTCATGTGTGTTGCTTTGCTTTCTAGCTCCTGTGAAGCAATTTTGGTGAAACGTGTGCACGGTTTCTTTGTGGTGCTGCAGCAGTGTGCTGGGGGTGTTTGATGGCAGCCGAGGCAGCGGGCATTGCCTGGACCAGGCACAGGAGAGCTGGTGGAAACAAAGTGTGAGGATCTTTTTATCTGAGGGTTTGCAATGTCATTGATGTACTGTTTACTTAATACTTCTAAGTATCATCTGGCACACCTATTGAACCTGAGAGAAGGCAGGCCTGGTAACAGACACTGACTCTTACCATGTTAAATTACACTGCTAATCTTCATTTTTATTTTCATGTTCTTTTGTGGAAAGTGCTGTAGTTAGCGTGGGATATTGCACCCTTCTTTATGACATATACTTTTGAGGTACTGTAATCAAATGGTAGATCCTTGCATTCAAGTCACTTCTGAATTCAGTGACCGCAGTCTCTGTGTGAGTATATGTACCTATGTGTGTCAGTGTATGTATGTATTTCTGTATATCTACCTTACCCTGTGAATTCACTCGTCATTTGTAGTTCTTAACCAATTAACGTTTCACTCTGCATCATGTCACGCCTGCTGACCGTGTGCTGATTTAAGGTTGAGGATAATTTAGCAGAGGTGCTGATTATGGCAAACTTGTTCTCAGGAGACCAATGAGAAATGGATGTTTTGTGATGAAGTTTGTTTTGTGAAGATTAGGAAGATAATGATACATATGAGAGATATGTGACATTAAGACCAAAATCAACACGTCAACTAGCTGTGTGAAATCCACACTAAAAGTAAGATATAAAATCGAGTAGTAGACCACATGGCTCTGTATATGAGATCCAATTTTAAACTTGAAATATCAAAGGCAGTATGTTAGACCTGAGCTTGTGAACTCATATCTGTGTTATTTTATGCGTGTGAATGGTCTCAGTGACTTTCATATTGGCTTGTTTCCTACACCTTTGAAGACTTAGCAGTCTGTATAATACAAGACTGCTTTTTCTGTGTGCCTTGGACTCCTCCAAGCTATTCACCAAAAATACAGTAATAACAAGTTATAACTCACCTTGTTTGAAATTTGTTTCATATTGATGTGGAAAAGCAGGTGAGCACTAGCCTAGTAAATATGCTGTTTGAACATGGAAAGACTGATTCTATAGTAATTCAGTATTCTGATACTATAGTCATTCAGCACAGCAGAATTGTTAGTCAAGAGGAAAGTAATTACAGTTAAGAAAAATACAGCTGAGAAAGTGTGGGATTTTTTTTAAGCTCTCTTGAGACATCTCATGTTATTTTACTGACCTTGATGAAGACCTGAGAACCATACAATAAAAGTCACTATTCTCAGTTTTCTTGCGTCCTTCATCCAGCTCTTTCTTGATGACCAAGCAGGTATACAAGTATAAGCCAATGGGTTCCTTATCCTTTCAGAATTTTACCCTGGTATATAGACAAGCAATTGTGAAAGGGATGCAAAATATACATATTGAATTTCATCTTATTAATTGGAACTTTGTCAAAATGAAGGCTGACTCATTCAGGGGAAATAATTCCTCACTGAGGAAAAAGAAGAGTTTTGGCAGGCCACATAATATGTGTCTTAGGGTTGTTTACTAATAACTTGGAAAAGTCATATGGCGATGAGCAGTATAAAATTAAGTTATTGGACATATCTGGTCCCCACAAGTCATCTATCTTGAAACTCAAAGTTGAAAGTCATCTCAAATGACATGTTTTTCCCCAACTTTCCATTACACTTTTGTTGTTTTAAAAGTAAATTTCTATGTTGTTTTTTAGATATTGTTTTTTCCTCCCTTTGGGAAAGAATTGCAAAAATGGGAAACTGCATTCCCAGAAAATACCATCTAAAAAATCAGGGTGAAAAAGTAAAGAAAAAATTTCTTTAGATATACCACAGTTCTACAGGAGTGAGATCCAAGGGAACCAAAACCCCAGAGCTTTTGAGGAGTTTGGATCTGAGCATTATAGTTCAGACCTTTCTTTTATTTTTTTTTCTTTTTCATATTATAGTTGCTATCCAGTGTTTAGTATTTTAAAAATATCATTGTAAAGAAAATACTCTAGCCAGAGAACTGTGTGCCGTGTTTTGGACAGAAACCTTTTAATGAAGAGCTCATAACCTGACCAAAAGAAGAGATTTGTTTTTTGTCCTATAGCAACACTATTTTCTTCTCCACCTAGTATGTACTTTAATCGGCACGTCTGTCTTTAACAGAATCTCTTCAGCAACTCTGTCCCTTGATCTGGCTCTTAAAATCTTCATCCCTTCTTTCTAGGTTAGGTAGCAGATTCCTGAGACTGCATGTGATATAGTTTTCAAAGTGTCTTCTACCTAATTGTCATTAAAATCCTTTTGAAAGAAAATCTCACTAGGCACTGTGTTTCTTCAGCATGTTTCTTCCTGAGATTTATTTACCAAGTAGCAGTGGGGGATACTTGCAAGGGCTCAGGAAGGAGCCTCTCTTGAGAGTGACTCAAAGGGATGATTAGGAGAACACAGGAGATTGCGTCTGTAGTAGTGGTAGTTTCTCCTAATCCTCTTTGTTTTAACACTTGTGTCTAAAACTTTAAAGGTGCCTGCCGTGCATGCTGAGCTCTTGTTCAAATGTCGAAAGTGGAAGTGCAGAGGTTAAGAGGTGTCCCTCTTTCAGGCAAATGCAGAAGATGATGCTGTTGTGGTTTGGGAACTGATTGCTACTCAGGAGACTTTGGTTAAACTTCCTGTTCTACCCTGTGGACTCAAGGGGAGTTGCCTGGGACTCAGGTGAAGTACTGTGTCCTCAGCCTGAACTTTCCTCATGTACAGTAGCTCGTTAGAGTTTGAAAGAGTGAAACAAGAACACTTGCTGTATCTAGCAAACGTGAACTAAGCATATTGGCCAAGGTTAGTGACTTATTGAATGTCTTGTAATACAGAAAGGCTTTTTTGTGAGATCTGACTCTTGGAGTCCTGGTATTCCAGGAGAACCTCAGATTTTGTTTTTAAGCAAAATTTTAGCCATCTGGTTGAGGAAGAAAAAATGAAGTCATCAACCATAAAGGCCTGATAAAATGAAGGGAAGGACATAGCCATTAAAATGTTTTGTTTAAAGCAATCCAAGACTAGGTCTGACTTGTTTAGGAGTCCAGGTTGGCAGTACCAGAAGACAGGCTCTTGCCAACTATCAGAAACTGAAAGCAGCCAGTGTCTCACATTGGCTTCCAGGATCCATAGTTTTAGATTTAAGTAATTTATGTGCTTAATGAATAATAAATTTTATAGTTATGATTAGCACAGATGACTCCTTGTTCAGTTAAATGGTCACAGCCAACGGAAAAATGCGTATGGTGCATGCATGTTGCTCTCTTCCTCTAAGTTTTCGTGCATTCATCCTCTGACAAATTTGTTTAATGCTGTGGATGGTTCTCTTTGCCCTTAGACA
>NW_010103547.1:125034-141980 GCF_000699245.1 Pterocles gutturalis | reverse complement strand
TCCCTCTTTCCTGCCTCACACCTGGCTGCAGCAGTGTGCTTGGTTTAGAGGAGGGCAGCTAATTAATTTACAGTGTTTTGCTTTCTTGTGCAGTGGAGCTCCAGAAACCACAGTTTTCTTTCCTAACTGCTGTGGAAGCTGACTTGCCGTTCCCTGCTGGCCTGTGCACAGTGTTCCTGCTCTGTGGCAGCTTCCTAGGCCAGGCTCTTCTGGTCCTTCCAAGCTGTTAGCCCCCAAGCTGGTCCCGGCGGGAGTTAGAACAGCTCAGCAGGGATGCGCAGAGACAGGCAGTGTTGGCTTTGGAACAGGGTCCCTGCAGGGCTCTGGAACAAGAGGGAAAATTCCCGGTCTCTTACCTTGCCCCTCCCTCCCACCCCTGCCATTCAGCCCCTTTCCTCAAAGAGGCTTTGTAGAGTCTGCAGACCACAGAGCTTTTTTGCTTCTTCCCCATTCTGCTTCTCCATTCCATGTGCTGTTTGTTTTCCCGTGCTGTCCCTTGCTTGCTCCATTTGAATACTGTGAGGGTTTTGCACTGGATGTTTTGACAAGCGGATGCTGTGTAGTATGGGCCAGGCAGCCTGGGTAAGGAGCCTGCAGGCTCTAAGCTACCCAAATTTCTGCTGCTGTACAGTGGGTGAGCTGCCTTGGGTCAAGGTCTTTGTACAAAAGGACCCCAGACTGTCATGGGATATCACCCCGTTGTAGCAGACCATCTAACTGATGGTAGGGAGGAGGTCCTGTGCTATCTTTACTCTGATGACAGCCAGGAATGAGACAGGACTGACCTCGCACCTTTGCAGTTCCGAGCTGGTTTGTCATCCCACTGGCTATGGGTGGCATAAAGAGAAACATTTGGGTACTTAGACAGTTTTTTCCTGAATTACTCGTGCAAGTGGGAAGTAGATCAAGGCCTCTGCTTGTGCTTGTTGTTGTTTATTTATTAATTTATTATTTTCCTTTTGTTGGCTGCACAAACTCCCATTAAACTGCAAGAGCCTTGTGCAATCAACTGGATCCATTTGCTCCAGAATGTTTCTTGAAGGCTTCCAGCAAAATACTGACAGCATTTTCCTCCTCCTGTGTTTACAGTAGTTTGTGAGGTAAGGAACTTCATTTTATTTTCTTCACCCTTTCTCTGGAGCTCTTAGGAGGCAGTCAGTGGCAGAGCTTGTTCTTTGGTACAGCTTTCAGTCAGGCTCAAAACATGTATTGGGTCGTTACAGCAAAATGAGGTACCTCCAAGTTGCATTTGTCAACCTAGAACTGGTGAATTGAGGGCTTAAACTTTGGGAAATTCCCTACAGCTGTCAGTTATGCACCTTGTCTGATGTATTTTTATAGGACCATTTCCCTCTGTCCCCAAAGAAGAGCTGGTGGCAGTTTGCTCCTGTGACAGGTTTGTAACAGGACTTGCTTGAGCAGTGTCTTGATTCTGCTGCCACTGTGTGGTCAAAACTGGTCTGGTGCTTCAGGTATTCCTGTTATGATTTTTGTAGAGCCAGCAGGGTCCTTGCATTCTGCATATGATTCTCTTCCATGCCCCTGTAAATGAGGAGTAACTGCACTGAAATTAATGAACTCTTCATTTGTGTTAGCGGAGCAGCCAGATGCACCTGCAGCAATAAGGGTCCATTGTGCTGAGTAGGTCTTAGGCTAGGAAAAACCAACAAACAGTCCCTAAGTCAGCTCATAATTTGATACTATGGCCATATGTAACAGGTAAATAAAACCGACACGGCAAGGATATTTCTTATAGACATCTGCTTGAAGTCGGGGCCTTGATGAATAGCTGCTGTTGACTGAGCTGTTTGAAAAACAAGCAAAAAGGGAAGACTGTTAGTGGGATTTCATTAACTCATATTCACCCCAGATGATGACTTCTCCCTGTGTTTTTAAGGTTGAACGGTTATCTCTTGCAGCTTTGCCCATTGCTGAGGTTTCAAGCATGCTGCAGAAGCTTTGCTATTCATCAGTAAAGCATTGTAACAAGTAATCAAATACAGGTGTACTTAACAAGAAAAAAGCTTACATTAGCTTTGCTTTTTAGAAAATAATACAGTAATAATTTATGTTTTGCAAGTTTGGTAATATCCAGGAGGTTTCTCAGTCATTAACTTACTTGAGTGAATTAGAAATGTTTTATTGTAGTAACAGTGATATGTCTTCAGGGACTTTCAAAGCAAGTAAAACAGAAAGCGTAATTTACTCTGTGGTTTGGTTCTGCATTCCTTGCTCATTCAGAATTTTCACTGGCTTCAAGGAATGCAGGAGCAAGCCCCAAATATTTGTAAGGAAATCAAGGTGAAAAAAATTTGCCTTGAGCCCAAAGATTAAAAAAAAAGTAAAATGTCAGCACTAGAAATTGACAGAGGGAGAAAATTCCAGCTACTAAGGGAACAGCAGCTGAGAATGTCATGCAATACTTTTATTAACAGAGTACAAAAGGCAATTTAAATAAACAAAAAGGCCTATTTCTGAAGTTTTAAGCAATCCTTATTTAATTTAGGTAAAAACAAATATGTCACAAATGTTAAACTGACTCATAATCATCTGATGACCTCAGATGCGGTCTTGGCTTTATACACAATAGTGAGTCACATGTTCTCTCTCCTGTCTGCCCCTTTCTGTGTCACTAAATCCGCAGTGCTTTGGGGATGGGACCGTTCCTGTGGGTCTGTGCATTGTCTAGGCTAACACAGATGCAGGCTGAGGCGGGATTCCTGCCTACTGCTGGGCAGCTGCTGATAATACTTGTCCACTTTCCATCTCCTTCTTGTCATAGCCCATCTTGTTCTCTTGCTGACCCATTTGCTTTCTCTCTCCACTTGCTTTGAGGTAAAGCATGGGGCTTACTCTGCGTGTTTTCAGCACAACGGGGTCCCTAAGCAAATGGGCAAGTTGGATTCTTACTGTTTAATTTAAAAAATATTTTTATTTATTTTGTGCCAATACATATTGTAAACTGAAGCATGCAGTGAACTGCAGATTCTTGCTGGAAACTGTATTGACTGCATTTGGTTCCTGTAACACACAGAAAATGAGGAGTCAGCAATAAAGCCTCCAGCCTTATGTATAGGTTGGAGGCTTTGCAGTCAGAGTGAGCACTTCAGGGACTTTCTCCTATTAGACTTGCTATATGAACCAAGTTTCTACGCATTTCCATAGTTTACAAGACTTTGGCTACAGCTGGCTATTTAGGCAGAGTAGTGATAGCAATGCAGATGACAAACAGGCAACATTTGCATGTGGTATGGTTGCATAAAGTACATTTCCTTTGGAAATCGGGCTAAAAATAGAAACACTCTCCAGTGCCAAACTTGTCTGTCATAAGTAGTAGATTCATGGTTGTGCTGAGCTAAGCATTCTGCTTCTGTGCTAATGGGTTTACTTGGCACCCTGGTTATACTTTCATGGGATTTTGTGAAATAATTTTAATTTATCATGGTGATGAAGAATGTAGGTGGGTAAGTGAACAGAGAAGTGAATTTATAATGTGAATCACTTTCTACCTTTTTTTTTGTTTTTTTTTTTTTTTTCTGTCTGAGGAAAGCTTTGGTCATATCCTGTGTAATATTTCTAATTTCATGGTTGTTTAGTGTGAGGAATCATGTGTTATGTTACCCACTGAAAGTGATGCAGGTCTAAGGCATACTGCAATCAAGGTGGGTCTCTATGTACAATGATAAAATAAGTATTGTGGTGACCTTGCACAAGTTCCTTGCATAGAATTTCTCTGCCTTTTCCCTTCTGATCCTAATCCAGGAAAGCAACCTAAAGGGTGGAGAAGAATGAGCCTGTACTTCAGGACATTGAAACCCACCCCTCAGGTCTGAATTCTGCTGCTGTGGCTACGGCATAAGTGGATGTAAGATTTGCTTTTTGTAGTACTGTAAGACAGTGTGATGTGACACTTGCATCCTTCTGTGCTGGACTCATTGGCAAGCCAATGGTTAATTTGGACCATTCCAGGAACTAAAAAAAGGTTTGATGGAAATGAAAATTTCAAGACCAAAATCGTCTTTGGAGTAAACAGATGTGATCCCTTGGGTCCTGTGTGTGTGTGTGTTTTGTTTATTTATTTATTTATTTATTTATTTTTTAATTGCAGTAATGCCCCAAAAGCCTCATTAGCCCTTGATGTTATGAATACTGGAAACACCCACTAAGAACATCCTTCAAGAGTTTAGTGATGTATAAAGAAGTTTTAGCATTGCTGCAATTTATGGTGAACAGTATGAAGTAGGAAAAAAGATACGAGATCCCCTAACTCAAAGAGCTGTGGAAATAGAATAAGAGTAGCTTACGCATTTCTAAGTTAATGATATTTACTAACTTCCTAACCGAGGCTGGGATGCCGCTGCAGTAACCGTTCCACTCTGCAGCGAGCCGGGGCGCTGGGCTGAGGGAGCGCCAGGCCACTAGAGGGCAGCAGAGACTGTGCTTAGAGCCAGCGCCGCTCGTCCCAGGCGCTCAATGCCGCGGCCCTGCGGTGTCGCCTGGCCCGCAGCTGTCGGGTGGTGTCTGTTTGTGAGACCCGTTTTTTCATGTTCGTTTGCTTAACGCTCAGCTTTACCTGCCATCAGGTTTCCCTGATAGTGTTTTCCCTCGGTGCACACAGCAGATGTGTACAGTCCAGTGGAGACCATTATTTAAATATGCTATGGGGGCATTCCCGATGCAGAACCCAAGCTAAATTTCTGAAATCTGTCCTTTTACTAGAAATATTTCGTGTGGTGGCTAGTACATTCCTGTAGTGAGCCAGTCTGTAATGATACCTTGGGGAGTTTTATCCTTCCTGTTGACTATATTCTCCATAAAAAGAGCAGAATGAAAAGAGCAAAGCTGTCTGTACTTCTAAAATGCTGTTACTGTTATGACAGTGGCTGCTAGCATCTTTGGCAGCAACCATCAAACCAGAGGCAGCAGGTAGATACAACAGAGAGGTAATGGGAAACTGTCCTGTGTTTGGCAGGGTGCGGACACTGAAAGAGGAGATGGCATTAGTTCCTGACCCTGGTCTTGCAGAGGCCACTTCACAAGAGACAAACACAGGGGCTCTTTTATCTTATTCCTCAGTGTGCTGAGAGTGGGAGGTGAAAAGCATCAGCAGATTATGGGTTGTGTGGAAGAACCGGATACTGCTTAAACGGGTTTTGGTGTGGCAAGAAAGATTAGAGTGGGTGAATTGATGACATCTTGGACAGTATTTTACTGATTAAAATAAGTGCTGTTATGACTATACAAAGGTTCTTGAGCTTTTTGGATGACAAATCATGGTGGTTATTACCACAGAGCAGTGCATTGCTGTACCATCATCCCTGTACGCTGCACTATATAAAGAAATGCATTATCAAAGTACTCCTTTATATAGAAGATGTGTCACAGACATCTGTATAATCTGCTGAAGGTGATGCCACCACAATGTATGCTCACAGTTCTGATACTCTGAGGATTAGTTTGCAATCTCTGATTCAGTGGGAGTGGGAGTTTCCGAAAATCCCTGGGACTCTTTGCACTTCCACGTACCTAAAAACCTTGAAAATCTGCCCCATACTATCCTGTAATTTCAGATATTAATATTTCAGTTTTGGAGGAAACTGACTCCCTAGTCTACAGAAGGTAACAGTGGCAGTATTATTATAGGTGGCATTTATTCTATCTGAGCAGCTGCAGATTACATTATTTAATGTCTGTTTTATCTGTGTTTCAGAACTGATTTTGGTGTTACAACAAAGGCAGACTTGTCTTATGAGAATCAAAATTACACTTAATTGAATTCTGCTTTGGGAGTTTTTGTCAATCACACAACTGTGTGAATTGGGAAAGACACGCGATTGCAACTATGATTAACTTCTCCAGAGTTGCTCTGAGTACCGTATATCACATTTCATAAAGAGATGTAGTATCTTTGTATTGTTCTAAAGGGTATCTTTTGAATGTTAGAAAGAACTTAATTTTCTTTGAGGGGACATATGAGGAGGAGGCATTCTTAAGCTGAAGGCTGTGAATATTTCTAAAATAGGCATCTCCACCTGAAGCAGTCTTGACCACTTTCCTCCATGTGTGATTCCTAACAACTCCATAAACAAATGAGATCCTCCTCCCCTTAGCACAGCCTGCGTCTGATGGACTACCTTTACACCATCTAGAGGTGGGCAGGTGGTAAATTAGCAATAGCTATAGACTGCCAATGAGTAATTAAGAGTGAATGATCGTGGTGCTGTAATATTTGAGCCACATATTGTAAGTGCATACCAATGCTGTGAATTTTCCTGTGTTTATATACTCAGGTAAAGGAAATCGCATCCTTTTTGCTATTATATTACTGGTTTATTTTTCTGAGTTGAATTTTAACCTTTCTTTATTCCTGGCTCTTACAAATGAGTGACAGCAAATACAGACCTCTTTTACTTTAGAACATGAGCCTTTATAAGAGCTTTGAATACTTTAATTTATATGTATTAAGATTTGTAGCTTACCAATTTAACTTTAGTGAGTGTTGTAAAATTGCGTTTTAAGTACTGTGAACAGAGTTAGTCCAAAAATCACTGCACTAGACATCTCTAACTTTGAAGGGCAGACAATAGGGTTTTTGCACCTCTGTAGGTAGTTAGTCAATGTTAATATTCACTTTGCTTTTGTCTCTAAATTGCATCAACTTTCTTCAGTGACATTTAACTTACATATGTGAAGGGATTGGCATTTTTAGATTGTCAGAGTGTTATTGGATGAAAAAAGCTGATTTTGTCACGGGACATCTGTTTTATTGTTAATTAGATGAAATAGGAAAGACATCAGAAGAGTACACACAGAAACTGCTTCATAGTTTCTGCTTAAAATCTTACTCTGATCCCTTGAAATTAATGATGCTTTACAGATTTTCACATTTTGATGTGAATTTCATTTAGGAAGTTTCAGGAACAAATGACAGAGTTGTTATCCATCTGTGCCTCTGACTTTACAATTCAATTCTTCCCTGCCATTGTACAGTCTCTCCTTTCAAAACCATCAGAAGAGACAAAATAATATAGGAGTTCATCTATAATTAAAAAAAAACAAAACAAAACAAACCCAACCACAACAACTTATATCATCATCACAGCTCATGTTTTGTGCCTATCAAAGTAAGAAGTGCTTTACATTGTCCCATCAAGATTAGTTGGTCTTTTTGACAGCTGTGACCTTGTGGATGCTAAGACCTGTTTTCTGATTATTACCTATTTTTTTATCCCTTTTTTTTTTGTTGTTCAAATTAGAGTATAAAGACTCAAGTAGACCTGCTTTTCTCTGTTTTCAGCTGTTCTTAAAGATCCTTCCTATTGAGCTGCAGAAAAGAAGGCAGATATAAAATATACTCCCCAGGAGAGACAGAGAAATTGTAATGTGTGATGACTGGTGACAATATGTTGTATTATTTCAGGATGAAGGCAAATAAGACCTTGCATGGGAATAAGGGGGAATAAGTCATTAAGTAGTAATTGGGACTACTGTCGTGGTATGGAGGGTTAGCTGGAGAAGGGGGGAGACACCAGGTAAGGCTGAGGTGGCTGCATCTTTCTCACTAACAATAAAGCATCTGTAACTTGGGAACCCAGCCCCGGATAGATTCAAAAGAACAGTGAGGTCTGCGGGGAGCTAATTCAGTCGTGCCTGTTCCCTTTGCTCTTGAGACCTGTCCCTGGTGTGACTTTTTACGGAATTTGGTGATGGAGAAGCAAAGGATGCACGCTGCCTTTGGCAAGGCCGTGCTGAGTAACCCTTACAGCAGGAAAAGCTCTTTTGCAGTTCCTGTCTTGAGAAATGTAAGGTAAAGAATATATAGAGACTACAGAGCAAGTCATGGGCTGCACAGTTGGCACTAGGATCTATCCATGCTCTCTAAGTGCTGGTGGGGGGAGGAGATAAAGAACAACCTGGGAAAGTAGAATTTGATTGGTGGGGAGAGGAGGAGGAATGGATTTTAAATTGCTGAGGTGATGTTCGCAGAAAAATGAAGTGACTTCAAAAATGCAGTCCTCAGCTGTGTGCACACAGCTCCTTTTCCAGCCTTAGAAATAAAGCCCTGATCTCCTGAAGAAGTTTACAGAGGCCCTTGTGCTTCATGTGTACAGGGAGCATGTATGGGTTTTTAGTGCAAGCTCTACTTCTTGAGTTGCCACATGAGATTAGAGAACCATCCAGTTAGGTATTTCATGATATGTGTCAGTAGTGGACACTAACCTCATGAAAACATTGGAGAGCCTGCAGAGCCGTTATACATCCTACTTAGTGTGAGGCTCCTGGCCCTCTGTTTCAAGCAGAGAAGTGCGCATTATTATCCTATTCCTAGCCCAAAAAGGTTCTTAGTTCTTCTAATATGTAATATCCATTAACTAAAAATACAGGTCCATTATTCTCAATGCTGTACCCGGCTCGTCCCCCACTCTTTGGTCTGGGACTCATGCTAGGGATAAACTTGGCAAAATACTTTCATTAGTGTGACTAAGAGAAGCTTACAACATGTTTCATTTAAAAGGGAGCAAGACTGATACCCTTTATTAGCGAGCTGGAGCAATCCCTGCCTTTCCTTCTAAACCAGCTTTATATCTGTTTGGCTCTGGAGTGCACAGTCTTGATGAATTGTGAGTTAACTTAATGGAGAGGAAAATGTGTGTAGTGCTGTACGAGGGCAAAAGGGAAAAATACAGAATAAGAATCGATGGAAGAGAGGAGAGACCTGATGGGAAGAGGCCATCTCATTTTCCAAAAAAGCTGATGAAGAGAAAACAAACTGACTGGCAAGCAGGCTCGGAGAGGGAATGCAGGAAACTACAAGACAGTCACCAAAGGGAGAGATGGATCACAGGCACAATGTACAGATTTTGATTTTTGAAGAGCAGAAACCATGGGAATATTTGGATCAGGGGCCTTGGTTCTAGCCTGTCTTTGCTCAAATTAAATAAGAAAAGCTCAAAACAGGCGAAAAGGTAAAAAAGTTCCTCTCTTCCCCTGAAGTATAGGGTCTAAAGTAAACACTAGAAATTGAACTTTATAGGAAAAATGTTTCCAAATATTTGTGAATGTTAGTGTCTTTTCCTGTGGTTACTGACTCAAAAGCAATTGCTCATGAATGGCAGTTTTTTTACTCTATAGGCTTCTGCTTCCTGGATATATTCAGAGTTACATTCTGTTACTTAGCTGGCTAAATCAGTGTTATTACTTCTGCCAGAGCTGTAGTGACAGTCCAGACTGTCGTGATGGCTTATTAACTAACCTCTGATTTCACAGAGTCTACTCCTACTAATATATAAGTCAGAAAAGACCTTGCTTGGCTTTCAGAGTTAGGCAATTATCAGGAATGACTGTTGGGGGTGAGAGGGGAAACGCTTGAAAATTGAGCTGACTTGATGAGGAAATCACTGAGACATGAAGCAAAAGAGCAGGACCCAAAACACCAATGTGCTCTCGCAGTGTTCTAGGGGAATTTTGTTTGTACAATAATGAGTAAAATATAAAGATTTATCCCACACTTTAAATACAATAAATCAACCTCATGTTCCTTTTATTTTTTTTTTAAATTTTGAAGTTGGCTACAGGAAACTAAACCTAAGATCAACAGCTACACGATGTTTAAATTAAGCGTACATGTAATGAGCATTAACAGCTATTTCCATGTTACACATGGAAGTTACGCACCTTAGGGGGATATATGTATTGATATAAGGATAAATGCCTGTCATTACATTGTGCTGGGGTAGATGTTGTAAAACAGTGGCAGCTGTGTTTCTGAACCAGGATGTTGGGCTGTGTTTGTATGCAGTGCTGGCTGGTATGCCTAACTTATAAAAGGTTAGAAGCCATGCCATAATTTTTGAGGATGACCTTACAAGTAGTTTGTTTGGGGTTTTTCTTTATTTTCTTTTTGGAAAATTATTTCTGGACATTCTTCTGGACCCTTAAGGCATCCTTTTGTTCTGCCACATTTTCTAACTCTCCTTTGCAAGCCTGGGAATTACAAATTGAATGAGGTGAGATTCCCATGCAAATATTGTATTTGAGTACCTGGGAATTTAGGAAAGTTACCAAATACCACAAAGCCATAATAAAATGACAGTCTTTTGTCGACAGAACTACCGCTCATCATATGGTCTCTGTGCTCAGTTAGAAGGAGCTGCTCCTGAAGCTAGTAATCTTGCAGAAGGTAGGGGACAGTGGGGAGGAGGACACGTTGTCTTGCATGTCTATAATTGCAACATCTATGGTACAAGAAGAGAGGTCCCACAGTCTTTCTGTAGGCTGATTTTTCACTTTGAGTTGCTGAAACTGGGAGAATGGCAGGGCTGGAGAAGTGGCAAAAGGCTCAAAAAGCATTCAAACAAGCAGCTGAACCTGGAGGGTCAAATGATGCTCAGGAGGGGTGGGAGTGGAGCAGTGCCAGGAGGTCACCCAGTGTTTGTGCTGGCTGTTGGGAGAGAAACTCTGGAACAGGGATTGCAGAGCAGCTGTGGATGCTCGGCACCTTTGGAGAGCACCAGCCCAGGGGCCCTGCACAGAGCAGCATCAGCTACAACAGGTTGTTCAAGACCTCGAGCAACAGGCGAAAGACAGCTCCAAGCTCTCTTCTGGGCTGAGAAGGAAACACTCTGCTGTTGCACAAGTGGCCTGTGGGTCTTAATTATAATACCACTAACATGGATTTCCAGTTAGTAGAAAATTGACCCCAGTGTTTGCAAGCCCTTTCATCAGAGAACTGGCAGCTGTCTTTTAGTAACTGTGGGTGCATGGCATGTACACCTGTATATAATGCATCAATATTTAACAAGCTAAGAAACATGGGAAGAAAGAGGCGGAACTCAAAACAACTAATATAAGGTGTGAAAGTTTACCAGAAAAAAAAAAAGAGGTGAAAAAGGAAAAAAAACCCAACCCCTTCCAACCCCTCCTGAAGCAGTTGAAGAGGGACTAAATCTTTAATGATAGAGTCTTAGATAAAAGACTAAAATATTTATATGACCTTTTTAACCTGGATTTTATAGCAATGAAGTTTAACATATATCTTCTATTACCTTTTGTCAAGTTTATGACTGTCTGTCATTTATGGATCCCTTAAATATGTATAAGACAGTTTTACTTATCTTGTTTACATGTGTTTTCTCTTTGGGCATTTGTCTCCATCACTGTATAGCATGTTTATGGTAATCTACTATATTACATGTATATCAGAGGCAGTTTAAATGACACTTAGCCTTGAATATATTTAAGGTTTTTTTTTCCTTGTAGCCACTAGGAAGTCAAAAGATATATGAAAAGCTATTAATTTTCAAATGATAGTAACATAAACAATATTAAAACTTGTATTTGCTCCTGGAACATTGCGAGGGAGAAATATATAACAAATGGGGCACCACACACACTCCGTTATTAAAGAAGTAAATTAATAAACTCAACATTCAATCTTTTCTTTTCACACGTCAAGGATAATTTGGACAGTAGTTCGATGATTAGAGAGAACAAAATGCATCTGATTATTTGGGTTGGCTTTAATCACTGACTTTGTTTAAAACTCTTCAGTAAACATTTGCTTTCAGTTGGTTTCCAGCCCTATGGCACGGGATTCCCCATCTGGAGTGTGCACTGACGGTCCTTGTCTTATTGCCACTGTGTCCTAAGGACCTGAATGAATCGCCTCTGTGCGAGGGGCTGTTGCTGTGCTGGTAGCATGTGCTATGTCCACGTAGCAAGGAAGAGGTTTGCTGCAAGGGTATTTCTGGACACAGAAGAAAAAAACCCATTAGCCTGGCAGGTTGTGGCTTGGAGTCCCAAAGCTGTTTTCCCAGTTGGTGGCGGAGCTGGAGTAGAGCACAGATACCGTGTGGGCCTGTGTGTGCTTTAGCTGGTAATCTACATTACTTTCAGCCTCGTGGAAAGGTATGACCTGGCCTGAAGGTCACTGTTGTGGAGTGAATGAACTATGCTTCTGCTGGTTTTTTTGACTGGTGTCCAGTTCATTCCTGTCTGTAAGTACATGAGTAACACTTAGGTATCTTTATGAAATATAAAACAATGTCTGAGCGTAATGGGAACTGGACTCCCTGCTGCTTTTGAAAATGGCACTGCATGCTTAGCTACTCTTTTTGGTGCTGGAAAACCTTTAAAAATCTGCTCCCTAATCTTATTAATTTAAAAAGTATTGCTGTTATGGGGAGACTGTTAAAAGCTGACAACTTGTTCAGAAATCAAGCTCTGTGGCCTTTGATGAAATGATTGAGAAAGACTTGCAGACACTAGGGAATATCAGAAAGCCCAGCTATTAATGATAATGGAGGTAGGAATCCTTCAGTACTTCACAGATTTCACAAAACCATGTCCTACTTCCCCTCCACCCAAGGCACTTGTGCATACTGTGATACTGACAAGAGAAAAGCTTACTATTAGAAATTGTTTTATTTGAACACATGTTTACAGAGAAGTGTGATGTCTTTGAACTAATAGCATTCATCTTTGTTGTTTGTAAGTAAAGGTGGTTACAGCATCCCTGCCGCACGTATGCGAATGTGTAATTGTGGATCATTGAAATTTGCTGTATTGCAGTTGCAGAAAGAGCCATCACGTTGGAAACAACCTTTCAGAGGAGGAAGCAAGGAATGAAATTCCTTTTATGAATAAACCCAAATTGAATGATTGTGCATATGCATTTGTATTTGCTTTCTCCCTTTGTTCTTTGTTCTTCCTTTAGCAATGCATTTGCATGCAGGCTGCTAGTGATCAGAATGCAGAGCTCCCGTACAGCGGAGCTGTGTGCTGGCATTGATCTAGTGGTCTGTGCCAGCTCAGTGGTGCAAGATTTACTTTAATTTCCTCTTCCCTTTGTTCTTTTGCCTCTGTGCTTTAAATAAAGACTTTTCTTTTATTACTTCCAGAAATTTTGAGAAGTCATAGCTATTTTGCATCCAAATAACCATGACCCATTTCTCTGTGACAGATAACTGCAGAGCTCCCAGTCTGGTGGGTCCCACACTTACGTATGTTTGAACTTCTCAAAGTTGTTAACTTTGGGGAGTTTGATTTTTGGGGGGGCTAAATGGAGAGTGAGCATTTTGAAGCTATCAGGGTGTGCAGTTGAAGACTGTGCTTCTGGGAAGAAACCTCTGATCTAATTTTGTTAGAAGGTCCCAAACCTGAACAAAGATGGACCAGGAGCATGCACTCTTCACTTAGACATCAGAGTTGATTAGGATCATGCAGGAAGTAAATGGAAAGGCCCTAGAGAATGCTGTAGCATATGCATCTTGGCCATCCTCTCTTTTTGTGTTGTCGACATTGGGCAGACAAATAGCGCACAGCAAAGAACATCTTTAAGTTGGTTTGTCTCCTTTACACAGAAATAAATAGTGAAGAGGTTGTCTTTTCCTTGCTAGTTTTCCTTGGCAGGAGTAGCACAAATGTCTTTGTAAAGGAGGAAGACTTCGTAAACGTTGCTGTAGTTGGAGTGGCTTTGCTATCTGCTTTTCTTCCTGTGCTGTAATTGCGTAACTGTGCAGTGGTGCAATGTGTGTTTACATGGACTGATCCAAGGTCAGGGGCTCCAGCCTCTTTGCCTGTTCTCAGAATGGTTTTCTCCAGTGAACTTATTAGGATTATGTCCTCTTAAAGAATTAATAGAACTCATTAGTTTCTATTCTTTAACTTCTTTATGTAACATATACATTGTTTCAAGAGCAGTATATGGTAGTTGCTTTCATTAACTCCTTTTCCAACTGGATTTCATGTAGACAAATTTCAAGGCTGCTTTAATGGAATTTCATATAGGGGAAAATGCGGAGAGTATGTTCTTGGGTTGTGGGTTATTTTTGTTCCACTCCTCTCCCCCTCAAGTTATTTGTAAACCTGGTCTATCTTTCGGTTTCTGCCTTTGTATCACCACTTTCCTCTATCCTGAGATGCTGACAAGCTATTTTAATATCCTTGTTGAGAGAGCTATTCTTGTTGCTTCACAGGTGTGCAGCAGCTCAGTCAACAAGGTTGTGCAGAAATAGTCCTTTCAGCTTTCTCAAAGGTGGCTTCTACTTTTAGAGGAAGCTCCAAGCGCTGGTGGCCTCACCTGGGACTTGGAGGTTTTCTACTTTGCAGCTGGAATTCCTGAGCTGTCAGCTGGTTCTTGGAGGGGAAGCAGATTCCACTTCCAAGGTAGCAAACGCATAAACCAGTGCCTCCTCATGCCGCAATACCCTCCTCTCAGCATGCAGGCTAGGCTTCCAGTAGCACTACAGCATTACAGCCCTGCCTTTAGTTGTGGTAGATGGTTAAGCAGTAGTTCCCCTTGTTGGAGGATCTAATGACGATGTAATGGACCATGACTGGAGTTGTGCATCTCAAGGTGTTGTGATGCAGGTGAGCACAGCAAGGAATGTTATCTGCTGGGCAGAGTCTGCAGCAAAGGGGGATAAATGCTGCTTTTAATGAAGAAACTGAGAAGAATTACAAGCAGTAGATTAATTACTTTCCTCAAAAGGAAAATGTGCTTAGTTTCAAACTGGTTGTTCCAGGGAGCCCTGTATTGTATAACACTCACCTGAGACAGAGGCTGACAAGCTGTCCCAACCTTTAATTGACTAATTAATAGTTATTAATTAGTATTCCCTGCAGTTGTAGTCTCAGCCATGAGTTAATTGATTCTGATGGGGAATTAAATGTCCCATGTCAGAGATGAGTGCCCATAACAACATCTGAGACAGTTATTTTGTGTAACAGACTAAACCAAACCTGTTTTGTATGTGTGCATACACTGATTCGAAGTTGCACAAACCCTTGGTTTTGTTTATAAACCCTTGATGTTGTTTATTTAAACCTATTGCTCTGTGCCTGTAGGATCATGTGGTTTGTAAACCCCTAATGGAGACACTTAATTCTTATGTAACTGGGAGAGAGGGGATGCTATTTTCAAACCCTGTGCTCTGTTGTGGGATCTGTTTCTCTCTGAAAACCACCATGAAAACATCTGCCTTTCCAATTCACTTTTGTCATGAGTTAAAACCCTCTGGAGATGAGAGCTAACTGGTAGATTTGATAGTTAAGTATTCCGGTACTGACAGGCTGCAGTATTTCATAGCAGCATAAATATCATTGAGTCTGTTAAGTGTATTAGATTAAGAGATTTTGGAAAACAACTCTAATAGGCAGCATGATTTGATAGGCAGGTGCAGCTGACAGAACAAACATTCATTTTCCTGTTCAATTTATACTGTTTTCTGTGCTTGAGCCCCTGGCAGGCAGGAGCAGCTGGATGGCCCTGACATTGTTCAGCCAGTGTTGGGCTGTCGGAAAGTTCTTGTGCAGCAAAACTTATGAAGCTGAAGGAAGCCTTACTCAAGGCTTTTCAGCAGAGTTATCTGTAGGCTTGTCACTACTCAAATTCAAGGTGTCAGATTTTACAGTATTATAAGAGCTCCTAGCATCTCTTAGTTCAAGGTGTAAGCATAGTAAATATACATTAATATATTAAATGGAACTATTCAAGCTCTGAAGCAGCGTGGGTCAGTGCCATGTTATAGGCAATGTACAGACTATGCAGGATAAAACCCTGACCCTGTCGAAGTTGATGGGTGTTTGCTAAGGAGTAGAACCAAGATATCACCAAGGGTATGCAAAGAATATCTGGTAGCCTGGTCTGCAGGAGGTGGCACTTGCTTGGATGTGGAACTTCATGACTGCTGTGGTTTTACAAGTGTAGAGCAGAGCTGAAGTTTTCTCATGATGACTGTGAATGGTAAACCCAGAAGTGAAGTGAAATTGTGCAGTCCATCTCCAAAAAGCACCAACAAAACCTTCATGTCACCGGCCCATGGGGTAATTTTATATTGCTTAATATCCTTGGTTATTGATTAGAACTCTTGATGGAGGAGAACCAAAGACAGTTCGATCTGCTCTAAAATGGTGATTGAGAGGTGAATGGGGGTGGCGGGAGGTGAGAGAAACTGATAAATGATTCTGAAGTTAGCACTTTAGGCTAAGCCACCAAATGCCTAATTAACATCTGAAACAAAGAGAGTTGCCCTGCAGGTGAGAAAAAGGGACGGTAAATTATTTTGAAAAATTCAGATGTCAGGCAAAGATGGGAAAGATTTACATGTTAATGGGATCCTCAGCAGGAGAAGAAACCTTGGAGTGGTGATGGCAGGCAAATGGATGCACCCATCTGCACCTTCAGATACTATCACAGAAGTTTGAGTAGTCTCACACTTTTTTTTTTTTTTTTGGACAAAAATAAAAATGAGCAAAGATTTGTGGTTGGAAGAGATGGCCTGTGAAAGAGCCTTCTGTTATTTTCAAAACTTTCTGTAGAACAGGCCTTCCCCTGGTCTGACAATATAGCAATTTAAGACATAACCTCTGACTGCTTTAATGTGGACGTGAGTGTGGGTGCCCACAGCTAAGAGGGTGGGAACTAGGAGGGTGCTGGCTTCTGTGAACTTGAAAAGAAGCAACAGAGACCAGGACCGTTTCTGATGGGACATGATGTACACAGCTGAGCCTGGCTCTGAGTCTTGCTGAGATCCCTGTAACTACTTTGTAGGAGACTACTTGATCTGGCTAGGCTTTATTTTAGACCTTAAACTAGATGATTTTTTTTTGTTCGCATTTCATACATTTTTCTTTCTGATTTTTGTACAGTTCTTTTTTTTCCAGTTAGAAATCTTTAGAGTGAGCCAGATTTTACAGTGAACCAATGCAGCCTGCCTGTACCATCTCTTGAGAAGATAGACCTTGTCCTGAAGCACCCTTTCAAGAGAATATATAAAATAGTTGCATTTTATGAGTTTATTAAATTTCTGACTCTTGTTTACTTCAATAAAATTTGAATTAAACTGAGGCTGGTGATAGAAGCAAATAGCAATAAAGCACTCTGCTGCCATCTTTACTGAAAAATATTTTACATGGAGGATCCAATAGCCATGGCAATAGTTTTT
>NW_010103547.1:95895-125003 GCF_000699245.1 Pterocles gutturalis | reverse complement strand
ATTATTTTTTTTTTTTTTTTTTTTTCCCCCCCCCCCCTACCCTTCTGTGTTAATATGCAGGGCCTAATAAGCTTGCTAAACATTCCTGCAGAATTATCCGTTACAGCTAATTCATCCTAGGCAAGGCATTTGGGCCTGTGGAGAAGCTCTTAGAGATGTTAAGCATTTTATAAATCAGGTAATTTTCCTTGGTCAGTGAAAGCCATAGAGATCCGGTCTCTGGGCAGATTGCACTCTTCAATTGAGACGTTAAACTTTGTTTCCTTTCAGAAGCAGTGTGAGTCAGCTCCAGGCAAATCTGAGCATTATAGCGGAACTAAAACAAACATAAAGTGGAACCAATCCTAAATATATTTGCATCTAGATTTTGGCAGACATTGTTATGGCTTTCTGTATTTTATGTGCCTTTTTCATTTCCCTGTGAAATATTTTTTTGGTAAACTTATAAGGTTTTTAAACCACTTTTAAGCTGTTGACTCTTCCACTTATGCTAATGATGCCTCTTGCTCCACTACTTTAATTTTAAAGTGAGAGAATGACTTAAAGCTTTGCTTCTGCCTTGCCTAGGCATCTGCTAGCAAGAATTTGTGCTCTTGAGAATGCAAAACAATAAGGAAAGAGAGAGACAAACAAAAAAAGCAGTAAGTTATTTTTCTTGGCGTGTGAGGATGTATAACACCAGACTGAGGTTTTTGGAGTGATCTAACACCTCTGTGGTTGAAGTCTTGCATTTAGCTTCACTGTAAGTGGGACAGGATCTCAGGTGAAAATAGAAACCTACCCTGGTCTTGTGCACCTTCTCACTATTAAAAAAAAATATAGGAGTTGATTTGGTTTGTGTGCATAAGAATGCAGATATTAATTCCAAAGTGAGTTAAGACAGTTGAAGTACTGCTCTGATCTTGTATTCCTCCTGGTTTAGCCACCCCAGCAGCAAGGGCAGCAAACTCAATTCACGGATGGGATTTTAAATGAGTTTGAACTGACACTAAATTGAGCCTAACCTTTGAATAGGCCCAGAGCTGGCAGGTAGAGCTCTGTTCTGTCCTTATTGATGAGTCTCAATGTTTCAGACTTTTATTAGAATGGCTTTGGTGACTGTGCAGCTAGATACTGTACTTTTATTGTTAGCATACCTTTTCAGGTCATACTCTTTTAAGTTGTGATATCTACAAGATTGTGTTTAGCTAATGCAAATAAAATGGCTGAAACAACTGCCCGCCCTTAAACTGAAGAGGCTTCAGGCTTTTTGGTTTATGTGGGCTCTTGATAGCAATAGGAATAGTTCGCAATTACTATGCAGAGTGAAAAGAACACTGATCTGGTCATCTGAGTAGGTATATAAAATACCAAATCTACTTCTCTTGTGATGATGAAACAGTTTCTTGGTAGTATATTTTTCTTACAGCTTTCAAGGTCAAGTTCAATTAAGAGTTTCAGGAACACTCAGTGAGAGTTTTTTGTTCCTTCACTTTTTGGAAATATGATGCTAGCCAGAATTTTAATACAATTATAGAAATGTTAATAATGGCTATACCACTGAAATCGTATTTTGGTTTTTGAAAAGCCATAAGCCGTATAGAAAGTAGCTGAATGATATGTCCTAATTTATTTATTTGTTTTATTATATTTCAAAACAGAGGAAATGCATGCTATTTTCAGTCATTACTTCAGATCAGCTTTTAAGTCCTACAAGCACTAGATGCACAGTATATATATATTTGATGAATAGCCTTGTTTGACTTTCGGCACTGCTTGTATGAGTAAAGTTACTTTTGCTTCCATACTTGCAGTGTAAGAAGGACATAGGATAGCAATGTTGCCAATTTATAATAAGCCCATTGTAGAGATACCTGGTTAGCATAGAAATAGAATATTTAATAGGTAGAGCAGTAAGAAGCAAGGATGCTTTCCAGTTGTAGATGGTCCGTGATAAAAAGTTTTAAGGAAATATTTTAACACGATCCTGTTATTAGAAATAGCCATGCTGATAACTGACTATTTTTTAACATGAAACCAAAACTTTGGGGCTGTAATCTGTGTTTTTAGTTATAGCAAGTCTTTGCAAAAAGGACTTAAAAGATGCAGCTACCTAAGTACCTTAGAGTTCTCTGTCAGAGAGGCTCAGGAAAACTGAGCTTTTACTCCACTGATGTGAAGACTTCTGTTTTTATGGTTAGAGCTGGGAATGCACATCCCATACAATTCACCACTGAGTATACCTCCTAGGAGGTGGCTGTTGACACATATTCCATAATAGAAATTCAGAGGTGCTTGATCTACATGCATACAAAGGCATATTTAAACATCTTGCTGGGGTTTCCTCTCATTATAATACATATTATACAGTTTCATGCCATTAGTAAAGCTCATCCCTAGATAAAACTATTGTGAACATACCAGGTATGATCCTTACCACAATGCCTCTTTTTACCACTTCTGCAATATCAACAGATAAGGCTAAACATAGGTTACTTTTACCCAGTATAGATTCCTTTATGCTGCTAGAAAAGTGCAAAGAAGATGATATAAATGATAATTCACTTTTTTTTTTTTTATTAAAGAAGCTTTTTGTGCAATAGACAAAGTTCTTTATGGACAGGAAAGCTTTATTATTAAAGATCGCTCTATTTTGGTGCTAATTTATTATTTTTTTGACATCTGAATTATATCCTGCCCCATAAAGCAGTGATGGGTAGTGTCAAGATTCCTAATCTGTGACCATAAAATATATTTGCCTGTTTTTTTTTCCCCTGAGTTTGATTTTTGTGTAAAACTCATTCATGTGGTCAGACATAAAATCACAGAGAACAGGGTCCCATCCACCCTTCTCTCTGCCAGGAAGTGCAGAGCAGAGGAATACAGTGGAAACCTTAAAAAATGACGCAGCCTCTGAAAGAGTTACAGGGAACAAACTGAAACAGTGCCCTGCCCTCTTTTCAATGGGATAGGGGATGAAAGACAGTGTACAAAGTCATAAGAAATTCTGTGCAGGAGTTATTAGGTGCTAGTTCAGCCGTGTCTGGAGTTCTGCTTTATGCCCCAGTGAAAAGTCCTTTACATCCATGAGAATGCTTTTCAGAATGAAGGGAGAACAATAAAACCAAGCTTATGAGTTTCTAAAAGGCCCTCTCCCAAAGCAAAGACAGATTTTTAAAGGATTTGGCTTGTTCCCATGAAAAACTGTTCTACTGAAGTTTTGTAGATCTAATGTACTGGTCTACAGCTGTACCAATTCCCTTTCACAGAGTATGAATGCTGCAATTTGCTAATGTACATTTTGCTTTTCATAATATTCAGAAAACCAGTTTACAGTTCAGAATGTTCACAAAGCTGCCATTTTTAAACTTTGCTTCTGAACACATGGCACTGTTTGCCCACTTTTAAAAGCAGGTGTGTGTGTTTTTTTTTTTTTTTTAATTTGTCTTTTAGATAACTGGAACACTCTCCAGCCTCAAATGAAGCAAAAGTTTGAAGGGATGATTGGAATGCCTGAATTCCCTGGCCAGAATGCCAGCATTTTATTTTTTTTTATTTTATTCAGTATTTCTGGATGCTTCTGAGACTGTATTTACTCTAACTTTATATCCTCTAGTTCAGTGCATGTTCTAATGCAATCAACAGAGTGAATGAGGGTTGTCACAGTCAACATCCAAGCACTGAGCAAGCATTTCTAATGTCTTCCCTAGGTTACATTGGTTACAAGTGTGATGGTCTCTGTGTAGACCAAGAGTTAAGACTTAGTTTGCATTCTTTTAGTTGATTATTATTTACAAGCATAAATTCCAAGTGTACATAACCCTGCACCATGCTGTGAAAATAGCTACAATGGAGAGAAACTTCTCTTGTGAAAACATAGATTAATATTCCCCATAAACTTATCTTTGCCACTGGAAAAGATGAACAGTACCTCTCTATTAATGCCTAGCAAAAGGTGGTGGAGCTTTTGGAGAATTGTGCCCTTGTTGCTGCTGCTAAAAACAATAAATAACTATTGCACCTTTTCACTGTTCATCCCTGTAAGTGCTTAGAGGCAGATGACTAAGAGGAACCTGACTGAGGCAGAGGAAATAAAACAGTTCCAAAGTGAAGTACTGCAATACCAGCTGTGTGGATGCCCCATTGCAGGAATTAGTGTATTGTTTTAATGATTTCAGGGTTTGGATGCATTTCTTTGAAACACACGCTTGAACTGTTGTTTACTAAACTGTTGCCAAAGCGTTATGCGTTGGGGATATTGTGATAGAGGGGAAAAACACATTGCCACAGATGCAGTGTAGTTTTTTTATTTTATTTTATTTTGTCTGTCTGTATTGACTCAGCACCATGACAGCTGTTCTCTTTTCAAATAGTTTTGTTTTCCTGAGGCATAGTCTATACTTATTTCAGGAAGTGGTAGAGGAAGGAGAGCAAGTAAAGGACTCCAGATGAATTTCTGAACACAACCACTCACACTATTTAGGAGTAAATTTTATATCAATGCATACTTTTGCAGATGGTCTGAAAAGAAATGGAAACTTGAAAGTTTCAAGGCAGAACAGTATTCTGAAAGGATAGGGTAATAGTATTTTCAAGAGTGGGTGTGAATCAGACCTTGAAGTACTATGTGCAAAGGGCAAGTGTGCCCATTTTAGAGGTGAGAAGTAGAGGTGGAGCCTTCAAGTGGTTTGCCCAGTATTTCAGAAAGACTGACAAAGCTAAAATTAGGATAAACTCAGCCTTGCCACTAGCAGAGAATTTCCAGAGTGCTTTTGGGTGAGATCTGCATTATTCTATTTCTAAGCCTGAGGCCATCTGAGTAAGGTTTGTTAAGTTTGCTGTGGTGATTTGCGGTCTCATTTGGCTGTTTGCTCCTGTCTTCCAAAAATGTAGTATGTCCTCACAGAGGCAAAAGAATGCAGACCTTGTTAAGAACTAGTAGGGAAGACCTTTAATAGTGGAAAGATACCTCCTTGTCTGCTTACTACATGCTCCAAAAAACCCACCAAACCTATAGTATCTGATTAAGAATTACCTTCTTAGAGCAGATTTTCTTTCTTTTTGTCATATCTTTTGCTGTTCAGTGATTTTCCTCTTTTTTTTTTTTTTTTTTTTGTTTTTGTTTTTGTTTTTGTTTTCCACATGAATGTAGGATTCCCAAGATCTTGCTGTTCTCTTGGTATACCACCTCTTGGGGTGGGTAGTGAATGTCTGCTTGGCACTAAGTTATCTTGCCTCCTTTAGAGATGTCACCAACAGACACCAAGTTTACTAAATACTTGTAGAAGTTGAACATCTTAGTGAATCAGGGAAGTGTCAGGCAAATTTCAAAACAGTAGTACTGAGGTCTTTGTTTGAAAGTGGGGAGAAATGCTATTTAGCCTCTCTTAGGTAATTTGTATTCGGTGGATTCTTCCTCAATGTCCTGTTATAGTCATCCTGAGACACTTGTCAGGAGTCAGCCAAAGGATTAGGAGAGAAAACTTTGAGTTGCTCAGAATTTCCTAGCCATATGCTTGGCCTTGAAGGATGTGTTAAGTATCAGGTGACTCAAACTGAAAAGCTCAACAGCTTTAGAATCTCCTGGTCTCTAAAGTCACTCCAACTATGGATGCCAGAAGCAGAAGCTCCAAGACTGGCTTATTGCTGTGCCCATTTGGTACATCTCCCCACTGCTGCTTTAGGAGAAAAGATCCAAAAAGGAAAGCTCTCAGCCATTTCTTTCCTGTCATAGAATAAGTACCTGAAAATAATTATACCCCTTTACTGGAAATATTTGGCATCAGTGCTGTGGCATCGCCATTAACATTTTTTACAGTTTCTTTCCAGACTGCCAGTTCTTTTTTATTACTGCCTTGTTAGCATGATGAAATGATGACAGTCTTCTATACTTGCCATGGATGCAGCCAAATGGCATAAGAACATTTTTCTACAAAAGTAACTGAATAGAAGACTGAAATGACCAATTAATAACAGCACCTGCCTTACGTTATCTGTAGAGCCTGGCTGTGCATGCACCATAATCTCTCAAGGTTTTGTACATTGAATCTAAGGAGATATGCTTCTGTTTTAACAAAATCCAAGTACAGTTCTCCAAAATATTATTTATTTTTTAAGGTCTCCCACTTCATCCCTTTCCAAATTTTCTATCAGTTTTGTTGTTTGGATATCAAGTCTTTGGGAAAAATGTCTGTGCTTAATGGGCTTCCTAATAGAGGACAATCCATCTAATTGAGGGCTGATCTTAAGCCGTATTCTCTTACTGCCATCATGGAAATGTACAACAAATACCCTGGATTTTTGAATGTACTTGAATCAAAGTCTTGGACAATGCAAGTCTGGATCTCACTTTTTACAGCTGGTCTTTTATCTGTATACTGGTTTTACTCATAAATTCTAAACTGTTCTTGGCTTTGGAAAATTGTGTGTCTACTTCATCTCTGTTTTTTTTTTCTACTCAAAGTAGGTATAAATGAGTGAACATCTAATTTACTATGGCTGTATGTCTCTGCATTAGCTGAATCCAGAGGTAAACAAACACGATGCTACTGAACCATTGTCAGGAAACACAGTGCCACTTTACCATCTAAAATGACTGCTCCCGTGCCTTTCCCACCTCTGTGGCTAGCTCACTTTTCTGATCAAAAGCACCCTGAATTGTAATGTGAAGTAAAGCATCAAAGGTGTCTCTTTTTGCTTCTATTAGTTCAATGTTGTCTAGCTCTTTATTCTTGCTCTACTACAGATGCTGATATTGAAAAACAAAACCCGACAAAAGGTGTGTGACTTGCTTTGTTTATACCGCTCAACTTTTGTCTGTCCTCTGTTGTTTTTCTTTATTTACTCTCGTGTTCTGGATTTGTCCAATTTAAACTGCATGCCCTTAGGGCAGGGCACACCTCAGTGTATATTAATTAATGTTTGAACCTTTCTGTTCACTGCAGCGTGTCAGGCACATCCTCTGCTGGCTGGCTGAGACCTGATGAGCAGGAGGAAGGCTATAAAGCACTGTTTGAAATGGGTCTCTGTGTGGTCATTAAAGTGCATTCATTGTCTGTCTATCTGCCTGTCTCTTCTCTTACTGTTTTTTCCTTCAGTTCTCCTTGACCCAAAATTACACTCTCATTTTCTGTCAATTTTCCGTCCTCTTTACCTGGACAACTTCCTAATTCAGTTCTACAACAAAATATTCAGAGGTACTTTTGCTCTCCCTTCTTGAACAGTCTAGCTCTCTAGAGGGCCAATGCTGACCCTACTGTTTTTTTTCGTCCTTATTTGCTCATGGATATAAAGAAAAAGGATGGATTCTTGTGCCAGCTTCTCGTATTTGTAGGAACTTCCTGTAGTGACTGCTTCTGTCCTACAGGTCCTCTCTTGTAGAATTTCATCTGAAAAAGTGAGTTGAAACTGCTAGTCACACCCTTTTATTTTTTTTACATTCCTGGTGTTGGTTCTGGTACTGTGGAACTGACTTGGGAAGACACCATCCTGTCCTTCTGCTACCTGTGGTCAGTATCCGGTCTGCCAAAGCTTTCGTCCTCCTCCCTGGCATCTACTGTCACATTTTTCTCTGTGTGGGGTTTTGGTTATTCTGTTTGTGTTTTCCAGTCGTCCCAAAGCCAGGTGCTTTCCTGTTTTCATATATTTATGTGCTATCTTGAGAGTTTGTTCAAAGTGTTGAAAACTACAGCAGTGAAAACACAACCACAGAAAGAGAAGTCCAATTCAGCTGTCTGACACTTTTTGTTAGCTAGGTCTGCTGCACTATTTTGATGTTACCCTAGTTAAATGTTATCACTGAAGCCTGTGCGCTTTCGATAATGTTTCTTGGAGCAGAGTGATATTTTAATTGCCCTCCTGTTTGATGCTTTGGCCAGGTATTGGCAATGAGGGTGAAAGGTACTGATTTGCCAGTAGTGATGCAGCTGACAATAGTATAATTCTGGATGTCTGGAGAGGAAGTAAAAATTGGGTTTGCTGCCCTTAGGAGTACAAAAAGAGAAAACTATTTTTCAGACAAAACCTTATGGCTAGTGTAGGAAGTTGTCTCTTGTATCTAGTTATACTGCATGCTAAATACACAGTGCTCTTGAGCTGTGTGTCCAAACACCCTCAGGTACCTGTCTGCCTCGCTAATTGGCACAGTCTTCCATTTAAGAAACATTTTTAAAGTAGTCAGAGTTGTTTCCTGGCCTCCAGTTTCCTGGCCTGGCATCTGCAAAGCTGCTTGTGTAGTGATGCCATCCTACCACTACCAAGCTACCTGCTGTTCCTGCTCAAACCAAAGTCCCTGAGCTCCTGAACCAGATCTCTGGAACACAACATGGAAATGCTCGTCTTGTAAATGTGTGCAACTCCAAAAGTGTGCTCAGGGCACACTTGGTGCCTGCTGTTCCCTCTGTTGGGATGAGTAAGGGCAGAGTGCTAAGTGGAAGGACTCTAACAAGGAGGTGTGTATAAACACAGCGTGGGGGTAAAAGGGGTGTTGTGTGTGCCAAGACATGGTCACCTGAAACAGCTGACCCAGTTTGAGTATGGAACTGTGAGAGAAAGGGTGCTTGGTGAGTGATCCCAAGCAAGAGGCAGAGGGAATGGGTCTATTTGTAGCCCCTCAGCCTGAAATATCAGATCACTTACTGAAGCACTTCAGCCATACTCCTCTCCTCCCCACCTTCCCAGAGTCCTTGGCATCGTATGGAGAGCCTGAGTGCCCAGCCTGGCACTGGAGCTTCCGAGCAGCAGCCTCAGGGTTCAGCAATGCAGTGCTGAGTGGGAGCTGGGTCTCTTCTGAGAAGGGTGAGGATGCAGATGCTAATCTTGCACCACATCAGATTAGCAAAATTGTTTGAGAATCTTCATCACAAAATGTGCAGGGTTTGTGTTGTGCTGAGTGTGATAGCCAAATGCTCCCTGTTTTTCATGTCCAAAAAATTGTTGGTGTGTAGCGGATATAATTCTAGACTTCTATGTCTGCAAGAAACCATAGAGAGGATATGAACTGCTGAACGTGTCAGAATGGCTTTATTTCTGCTAATTTTAACAAAATTGCCTCTTCTGCCATCACCTGAGAAAGAAATCAGAGCCATTAGATTTTGTCTGAGAAGAAAAAGCTGTCAACTGCGTATTTTATAGTTCAAGCCAGTAGATGTCAGCAGTTCCTTTTGAAATGGCTCTGGAAGTGCAGTGGTAAACGAACTGACTTGTTCCCATCCAAACTTCTCTGTGATATGAAAACATTTGCCCAAAAATTGAGGAACTATATAAAATATAGCCAATAGATGAGGATGGAGAGCCTCCTCCAAGTTATTGGTGAGTGGCATGAGGAAACATGGAAAAATTTGGTCTTGATAATGATAAAGTATTAAACAGGGTCTATTTTAGAAGTATAATCTCTGATTATTGGGCCACTGCGTGACATAGCTTTCACATTCATGAAAGTCTGGTATAGACTTTAAAATGTGAGGGCTGTGTGTGGTGTGTTTGTTCGTGTGGTTTTTTCCTTTTTTTTTTTTTTTTTTTTTTAGCTTAGGTGATACAGTAATCCAGATGTATGTTACAGCTGATGAAAGAGGTGGTTGGTGTCTGCCTGTAGCTGGATATATACCGTTCCATATGTTCATGTCTCAAGTAAAAGACAACATCACATATTCTTGTAATGATCCAGTTTTTAATCTCTTATTTGATATGTGTGTTTTAGAAGCATGAAAATTGCATGAAATGGTTTTATTCTATTAGTGTGTAAATCAAGAGAAGGACTACTGAAATCTGAATTGGTAGCCACTGCAGAAGTACCCCAGCGGGGTGAAAACAAAACACATAATGTCCTTATTGTCCTTGTTTTTAATCTGTGTTGCTAACGATGCTTAAATTAACGTCCTTATACTGGCCAACTCCTTTGACCTTGAGCCAATATCACAAGCTTTTGAAAAGCATCTGAAGAGGATTCGTTTTTTTTTTATCTCGAAAGTCAGCAGGGGGAGCTCACACCCATTTGGTTTAACTTGCCAAATATTGGTTATTAAAGACATTTTAAACTAGGCCATTTTATTTACACACACGCACGCACACACCCACTCACCCTCTTAGAGGCTTATATGGGATTCCTAGGATTTATGATCTATACCTTAGCAGACTGTTTAGAAAGTCTCATTCTCATGTTCTCATGCCAGGTATTTCATAGAAAGAGGGGTAAAATGAACAAATGTTTAAAAAAACTCCTGAAAATTATTCTCTTTTACTTATTATCTCAAGGCAGGAGGAGGGAAACAATGTGTCCCTCCATCCTGTGGTCAGGAGTTGATATCTGAAGAAATGCAGTGAGCTATGTGTTAGCCCAGACCTCTAAGGGAGCTGGATACTTTGGGATTGTAATCATTAAGAAGTTAAAACTGGGCTATTGTCAATATATTAGGATGAGATTAGTAAAATAATTTTTTCCCCCTCAAACTGATTCAGAAAAGGTACATTCTGATTAATCAGATTGCATTCATATTAATCTGCTTCCTTTTTGTTTCAAAATGAGACTTTTACCCTAAGTCCACAATATTTCCTGGAATATCACTTGGATGAGTTAGTGCAAGTCACAATTAGTCTGTGGAAGATCTTTTCTGCTGCAGCCTTGTGCTAAATGGTGCTGTTTTCTTATATTGTGCATATACATCTGATATTTAGAGGATTTTTAACTAGGTTAAAACTATTGTACATAAGAGAAATACAATTTCTGCGTACAGATCTTGAGCCGCTTTAGGTAAGAAAGCATTTTTAATTCGTTCTGGCAGGGGACAGTTAAGTGACTTGCCCAAGGTCACAGAGCAGATAGGGGGCATTGCTGGGAATAGACACCCTATCTCCTCAAGTTTCTGTGTGGTGCTCATCTATAGTTCCATGTCATTCATTGCCTTTGGCAAGCGAAGAGATTTTCTATTTTCTGATGGCCTTTAAGTTTTCAGATGTTTGTTAACGTATCATGCATTATTTCCTCAGATACTTTTTCATTGTAACTGAGAATGTTTTAACCTGTTGAATGTATTTATTTTTGACGTGGAAATAGCAGACTGCTCCATTTTGAACTACATTTCAAGGGCATGAAAACTGTTAGAATGGAAAAAGCCACTTAGCTCAACACAGTTGTTCCTTTTATTTTTATCTCAGTCAGGCACAGAAAGAGCCTGAGAGGTCCTAGCCCTATTTTCTCTATCCTGGATGGAATCCCGATTACTTTAGATGCTGGAAGAATTGGGAGGAAAAAGCAAAGCCTGTTTGCTGTATAAGCAGACATGTAGCTGTCTGTGCTTGCACTGGTGACATGTGAGAATATGGCACGTATGTTCAGCATCCCTACCTATGCGTTGTCCTGGCTGGGTGCTGCTGCACCACTCCTAGGGCAGTTGCTGTGAGATGTTGTGCTCTGAACCAGTGACAAATGGTGACTGTCCTACTGATGGTCCAGCTGGTACTTTGCAAAGCAACAGCATCCTTACACGATTTGTATTCTTCTAAACTCTGACTGCATTTCTGTGTCCTGTCTCCCACCACTCTTTTATTTTTATTATTTTTCTTCCTTAATTGCAGCCCTAAGCTAGGATTATGGCTTTTAGGAGTTGTCCTTAAGTCCTTTCCTTTGGCTGCATGCTGCATAATTTTTCCATTTAATATGGATTTATTTTTTGGTCAATTGCTCCTAGTCCTATTACTTCATAGTAATCTACATTTGATGCACCTTTTGCTTTACAAGCCCAGCCATCTCCCTGAGAAAGTCATTCCCTGTGCACGATGGGCCTGAGCTAACAGATGTCGAACTCCGTGGCAATATTGCTGTTGTTCGCGATGAGTTTGAAACCTGAAGCTAAGGATGAAAACCCTCGTCAGCTGTACAGGTTAGTGAGCTGGATTCATGCAGGCCTTGGGTATGTGGGTGGAGGAGGGTAGAGCACTTGTACCAGGACATGTATGTATCATAGCTCAGAATTTCCTGAAGAAGCTGCAACTCTTTTTTTTCCCCTCTCCAGAAGCTTTTGCGGTTGTCTTTCTATACACCCCTTTTCTGAATCCATAGGAAGAACCACTGGTACAGAGCTCTCTTGTGTATGTTTGCTGGTTATTATGTGTAGCAAAGCTACTCCATTTTGCTGTGCCTCGAGAGCGGAGGATGGGGTTTTTCTGCAACAAAGTTGGTCAAGACATGAAAAGTAGAGAGGGAAGGTTTCAAGTGGGTAACAGGCTCAATTTCCTGTTGATCTCCAGCTGCTTCCAGTGAACTCGGCTCTGCCCATGTGAGGAAGGCAGCGCCTTATTTTATGATCACAGGGCATTAAGAGAAAAAGAGTGTGATGGGAGAAGATGCAATTGGAGCTAGTCTAGGCATGTCTTCTAATTTTTTTTTTTTTGGTTCTGTAATTTTAGTGCATTCCCTGCGGTATTTTAAAATACAGACTAAAAAAAAAAAATAAGGTGTGTGTGTACTATTCTTCCCCTGCTCCCCCATCAGCAAGTTTTTAAACCACCAAGTTGCTGGCAACTGTGCTGTGACAAAATGATGCTAAGGTAGCTCCCTCTTCAGCACAGGATGGAATGAAATTGGGGAAGACATAAGATTAAAACCAGCTTGTTTAAAATTGAGTGCTGATTACCCATTTCCATGAATACATTGGAGCACAAGAAATTTATTGTGCTTGGACATATTTGCAAGGTGCTTTTTGGAAATGGATACGAATGCACTCTGAATAATACACTTTTGCTGCTTGACTGGCAGACAATCTCTCTGTGGGTCTACTGAAAAGCAACTTAAGCTAGATTTTTCAGTAGGATGGACATCGGAGCTTAGTTTTTGTTCTTTCTTTGATGCTTAGGAAAATTCAGAAAGTGCAAGAGAGCTTCACAGGGCGAGTGATTCTGCTGTAAAATGCAAAATCATAGTACTCTTCAACAAATGAGAACTATAGAAGGCATTGGTCTGGGTGCTAAATCATAGAACAGACTAAATTTTCATAAACAGTATGATGAGTCAAAAACCCTAACAATACAGACTAAAATACGCTACATAAAAGTTTCTTCTTGACTGTAGTACTATTAAATTAAAGATGGAGATATCTATAAAACAAAGATATAACATTTCAAATCTATTTATAGAAAACTGTTTCGAGTTTCAGGACTGATAACAAGGGGTTAGTCCAGAGTCCTAAGGAAAGATACCAAGATCTTATAAAACTGAAAATATAGAGTAAGAAGCCTGTGGGTCTTGTGTGTGGATTCCCCTCCCAAAAAAAGAAAAGTGACAGTTTTTAATGAATGTACCGATTTGACAACAAGCAGGAAATTAAACAAGTTATCTCTGAATAGCGTGTATAAAATATTCTCCAATGAAGGAAGCAAACAGAAACCAAATTACAATGTGATACTGAGCTTTCTGATACCACCCAGAAGACATTATTTAAGAAAAAAAAGAAACCTAACACGAGTCTGTGAGAGACCACATTGTAGTCTGAAAATTCTTCTCAGAGCAAGACCAAAAGCCCCAAACTTATGCTTTCTCATGCCATATTTTTATCTGCTTCATTGTTGATGGATCAGTGAAACCTGTTTTCTGCTTTTAAATAATATACTGGATTTCTTTTGCACATATATAAAATGTATGAAAGTTATCAAGACATGAATGATAATACCTATTGTGCCTTGAAATCAGGTGTAATCTATTTAGACTTCCTGTACATTGCTAATGTGGATCTGTAAATGAGGGCAAAGATGACTGAATATTAAGGGCAAAGTCACATAACCCATACAGACAGAGACAGAACTGAGAACAGAACAAGTGGAACTGCGTGCTCAGTCCTTTCACACTTGGAACAAGCTGTTCCACTTAAAGGTAGATGGGGAATATGCCACTTAAGTGGCTTACTAAATGTATTACTGGTTCTTAGTGCAAGTCTGGTAACAGCGGCAGAAGCAGGTATTTTACCCGTTTCCTGTGTGAAGAGGTTTTATCTAGGTAGCATTCTCTCTGACTTCATCTATGTTTCACTGCTATGATGGGAAGTAAAGGTGAGAACGATATAATGATATGTCTGATGGCTGCCATGACCATGAAATAAAATTCATTTATTCAGAGGAGCTGGTACCTTTTGAAAGTTCTGTTGAAGTATAGAAGTAGAGAAGATAAATTTCTACCACATTTCAGGGATATCGGCTGATATTTATTAATGACTTAAAAAATTTACTTCTTCCTCTGTATGATTTAAAATATTTATGCAATTGAAGATTTAAGATTTGTTTAAATCTTCTGCAAATTATGGCTCCATCAGAAAATTTGTTTTTAATTTGACCTGTAACGTCAGGTATCGTTGCACTGAGTCATCTATTGCATCCAAGCAAGAAGACAAACTTTGGCTCCTTATTTTTTGTTGACATTGTTTAAATGTAATAATTTCCGGCGGCCTGGTGCTGCTGTTTGTAATACTGAATGATATTTGAAAGATAATTCAGCTCAGTGTCTCACATCCTGTTAGATCCCATATGAATTAAGCAGTTTCACACTGTAGTCAAAAGAAATGTAAAACTAACATGTACTGTAGAAAAATTCAAGAGAAAACACTGTTTTCAGTCCTGTGGTGAAAATGTGAATACATAGGAGTGGATTTAGATATCCATGTTTTACAAGCTGAGAAACCAAGACATATAGCGCTTATTAGTTGAAGATTAGCCCCAAAGGCCAGAAAAGAACCCAAATCTCCTAGTGCTTCCTCCAACAAACTGATACATGTAGCTTTTTGTAATGGTTTGAGTGGTCAAATAACTATTAACAATCTAGCTATGGATTAAGCATTGATCTTGGCCACTGGAATTCAGAGTTTTATTCCTCATGATGCCTTTGACAGACTGTGTGGCATGTGTCAGAGCCCTTCAGTTCTGCAGAAGTAATTTTTTCTAGCTTTTGTAAACTGCAGTTAATAATGGTTGCCCAGTGTCGTGACATGTTTGAATTACATGAAAAAAACCTTAAGCAAATGCTGGGTGGAATTACCAATTGTTAGGTCTTATTTTAATTATTGCTTGATTTTTGGTAGAAAGTACTTCAAGCTCAGAGAAAAACCCCTTCTGTTAACAGAATAAAACGAATGGTAAAATTTGACAGGCTAAAAGGTGCATTGCTAACAAGACATGTTAGATTACTTGAAGATAATGTACTAGTAGTGCTTAAGAAGGATGTTTATGTATACATAAGACAACATTACAGAAATGTTAGATTTCATATGGTCTACATATGATCTTCCATTCAAATGACAATGAGACTAAAGCAGGAAAAAAAATACAGATTTCCTGTATTTCGTTATATCTACAGGAAAACTGAGCCAATGGTAAGAGTGACAAAAACTGTTGCATAGTATCAGTTATATCATATAATATCAAAGAGATTAGAGAACAGAGAAAAAATGATTCCTTGCTGAAGGGTAAATAGACTTTTGATCTGCCAAGAGAATGCTTGAGCAGCTTTCTAGCCTTAGGAAATGACCCCTGATAGGTGAAATAAGATTTTTCTCTTTTTTTAAACCCCATTCCCACATGAAGGACTGTGCCTCATGTATGATCTGTTGTATTAGTGATTAAACTGATCAACATACTGACACTTCTGGAAGAAGTAGGAGAATAGGACCTGGGAATGGGACTGGAATATTAGCATGCTAGGATCTGCACAATGACGGTGCTATGTATGAGTATCTGAGTATTCTGGGACAGGTAGTGATTTTATCGCATGAAAGAAAAAGCATGTGCACAAGTTAATTAACTCGGGGAAATATCTCCTTTGATTTGAAGGTGGATCATTGGTGCATAGGTCTACTCTTGGCCTTTTAAAGGTACTGCATAAATCAAGTAAGTGACACATTCTTTCTGCACTACTTTGAAAAGCTGAAAATTATATTCACTCATATGCAGGAACCAATTTGTAGCAATGAAGAGGTAAATTGTAGTGATCCTGTGCCTGAATAGTTTCTGGTTGGAAAAACAGACTTTTCTCATCTTTATAGAGAAATCTGCATTTTTCTTCATTGCTTGATTGTGCTGCTTGTACCGAAGAAGAGGATGCTGAGGACTCTGTTGGAAGTTTTGCTAGAGAAAGTTGTTCATAACCAGAGGGCAGAGTACCACTGGACTTACTTGCTTTCTACAGTGAGCAAAACCAGAAGTGAACCCTTGACAGTAATTTGAGAGCGATGTTTAATATCTCTGATGATGGTATGAGGCTGGACTTACCAGTGTTGTAATTCTGTGACTCGGACTTGTTTCTGCATTATTTTCTAAATGTTGTTAAAGGATAACTGGGGTGTCTTGTCGTGTCTGTGTTCTGCTGGAAGCTTCTGTGAGTTACTCGCTTGGTGAAAGTTTGAAGTTCCTTGCCTATTCTGCTGTTATCTGGAGTGCTGGTTGTCTGCACCTGGAACACTGCACAGATGTAAAAGTAAAGCCTCAGAAAAGAGGAAGACTCAATGCTTCAGTGAGAGCAGCTTTTCTTAGCAAGGAAAGTGAGAGAAAAATAGCCACAAAGAGAAGTGGAAAAGAGAGGACAGGCAAAACAGTCAAATACGAGACCTTTCAATAGAAAGGTCTCAGTCTGAGCTTTGAAGACAGTCAAAGAAGGGGCTCTGCTGAACACGTGAAATTTCATAGGCAGAGACCTCAGCTGATAAATCTCTGCTCTTAACTTTAATTTAACCAATCCTAATTTCATTTGAAACAGCTAACAAGATAGAAACATATCCAAAGAGATAACAGTGATGACCTATGTCTGGTACTTGGTACCGGGATCCCAGTGCTATCAAGATCAATGTCTGCATGAGTTACCAGTTCTATAAGTTCAGATTTCATGGAAGCAGCTTTAACTTGCCTGTCTATCTATGTATACATGTATATAGCTTTGTATGTATATTCATTCACCAAAATATGCATACATATGTATATTCATTCCCAATGATTCCTTCTGGGGATTCTGCTTTCCTTGTTGATGTGTCTGGCTTTTTTTCCTCCCATCTCTTCGCACCATTCCACGTGACATGCTCTTCTGGGACTGGATTCACTCTCTACATAGTCAAAAGCTTCTCATATTGTTCCTTGTGCTTGAAGAGGAGTCCACTGGGCAAGTTTTACTTGACCTGGAGTCAGTCTCCCATGACACCTACTGTACGTTGTGAATGACATATTGTCACTGTAGTTTAACCAAATCTGTGGTAAAGTATAGCAGTGGGGGAAAAAAATGGGGAAAATGGTCCAAGTGCAGTTCATTCCAAAACGAACTCACCCCGCTACTTAAAATTGCTTTTGATGTGGTTGACGGTAGTGTTTCAAAGGCAGTAGTTGGTAGAAAATAGGAAGAAAAGCAACAGTGAATTAAAGATTTGAAGAGATAAAAATGGTAATTTATAGGTGAGAAAGACTGACTGAGATGTTGTTACTTTTTAGTTAATGAAATGACCTATGTAGGTCTCCTGTAGTGAGATACTTTTTTCTTTATTGTTAGGTTAGCAGAATATCTCTCTTTCCTTAGTGAAAAAGAAATGGCAATTTTAGCATTCTTAATTGGTATGGTTCTTTTCCACGGTAGCAAGTGAACTGAAAAAATACTGCTTATGAACAGGTTATGAACTTAAGTCTAAAACCCATGCACTATCGGCATCAAATAAAAAAGTGTCTAATGAAACAGTCTTCAGTTTCTAATTTCACAGAGAACTGATGTTGCTTTAAGGTGTAGTTCCCACATGGAATGCGTGCAGTGAATGAATATTAGTAATGAGAAGTGGAAATAATTTGTGGTTGAATGGTGTGTCTGTACTCAGAGTGGCAGAATGCATAGCCAAAACTATATATTATACCAAATTCCATTGAAAGCAATAGTAGAAGTCTAGGAAAATGTTAAAATGACTTGTTTAGAATAATCTTTTTGTTCCCAGGTAAATCTGCAGGTGAATTAGAAGTCATGTATAGCGAGCTTGCAGTGATTCATAAGGAAGTTATACACTCTGGAAGAACAGAAAGTATTAACAGTAAACTTTTAATACAATGACTCAGCTGATGGTGGGAGAGGTGAATTAAGTAAATTAAGCTATAGGTGTCCATGTGGGTATTATTGAAGAACAGCTAAGTTTGTCTAAAATAATAGCCAAGATTTTTGCAGTCCAGCTGTTTGTCTTCATGAAATGTACTGGTGTCTTTGCTTAGACTTCTGTGAGTTTCTTTCTGGCCATTTTGGCATGTAGCTCATTTCTCTCTGATGTACTTGAAAATTCATAGCAGAAATTATCTCCTCCATCATCTGGAATACTTTGCTCCTGATGGGCTTTCCCTCTCTGCACATGATACTAAAGTTTAAATCTCTTCCTTCTACTGTCACCTCTGCTAGATCTGCCCCTGTCTGTTACACCATTTTTTAAATTCATAAATGGTCCCCTAGCTTTATGTTGTAATTTCCCCCCTTTTTCCGTCCCCACACCTCCTTTATTGCATTCCTTTCAGTGGATTTCTCATCTCACCTCATCCAAAAACATGAGATTTCTAGCAACCAGGTTCTCCTTATAGTTCCATTTCTTGGAGTCTTATAAATGTAAACAAATTATTAAAAAATTGCACTTATATACAGAAATTGACTCTTGGGGCTCTGGAGAACAGCATACTTTTTGGTGCACTTATGTTAGATGATGCTGTCTGGCTCAGGACTTTTCCTTTTTTTTTTCTTATTTTTTCTTTGGAAAGAGGATATTCGAATTTGCTTTTGTCACATGACTTTTCCTTCCAATTGTTTGTTCTCAAAACTACTCAGTTGACTGTCATTTGACAGTTCTGCACTAGCTCAGGTTTTAGGGAGCTATATTGTGGATTCTGAAAAATTAGTTCAGTTTTTGTCAACAGAAAGAATAAATGTGCATCTATGCAGGTAGTCATGGTGGAGGGGTTCAAGGCCAGGCTGGATGAGGCTTTGAGCAACCTGGGCTAGTGGGAGGTGTCCCTGCGCAGGCAGGGGGGGTGGAACTGGATGATCTTTAAGGTCCTTTCCAACCCAAACCATTCTATGATTCTATCATTCTATGATTACTGCATTGTCATAAGCCATTATGGGAATGTGGATATGGTAAACTTGAATGAGCTGTCGTCATGAACTGGAGAAGATCAGATAGAGAATAAGTAGTCACACAGCAACGCTGTGACAAGGCTGTGACTTTTTTTTTTTTTTTTTGTTGGAGGAAACTACGCTTTTCTAAGCTTCACTGTACTTACCTAACCTCAAAATGCTCGTAGGCCAGCTAAGAAGGTAGACTGTTTCTTCCCTAGCAGTAGTGTCAACTGCATATTCCTGACTCCTCCAGTCTCTGATAATAAGACTTAGCTTTGTTGTTTGTTTGGGTTTTTTTTTAACCTTTTTATTTTGATATGAGAGGAATAGGTGGATAACACTGCTTATTCTGAAATGTGTCCATTGCAGTATTAAAGGATATTAATTCCACCTTCTTGTTGCCTGAAATACCCACATAGCCATGGGAACTTAAAAGAAACTACCATTTGTATCAATCCAGTCTTTCTGTAAATGGATTTGTTTTTTCTTGCTATGATTTGGCAGAGAGGTGTTGTCAAGATATCTGATTTATGGATTTTAGTAACCTAGTGAAGATTCATCACTTTCTGAATTTAACCATCTGAGAAAAAGTTGATCTGCCTACGGAGGACTGGTGGCTGGGTTGTTTTTTTTTCTTGGCATGAATTCCTGAAAGCGCTGCAGCTTTTCTAGGGACTGGATGATGAACTGTTCTGCACAGTATAGTATTAACAGAGGAGAAAAGAAATGCACACATTCTTTAAAATACAATTGTTCTTGGGTTTCATTCTGAGTCTCTTTTGGCAACACATATGACTGGCCCAGGGCCTTTCCTATCAAGGATGGATGTTAAAAATAACCCTTTTGTAGATACTGGTGCTGTAATTCCTAGAGATAACTCTTTTTTATTTTCTTTGTAAACATGAGAAGGTAGATCAAAATAAACTAAAATAGTGTGAAAGGGTGTCTCTGTATTGTCTGATGCTATATAAGCCCCCATCTCAGATACGGAATCAAGAGCTGTGCTTGGGCTGCTGCAACCCCTACAAGCCAAAACAGACTTCGAGCATGAAGTGTTTTCTGGTTTTGTCTATTTAGTGTAACTCCTGACTTCAGTTATTGCTGGGGATCCTAGTGAATAATCCTGATATTTTTGCACTACTTAACTTCCCAGAAATGTAGAAGTATTTGAAAAGAAATATTTGAAAAAAAAAAACCCAGTGTGTTTTGTCGTATCTGAGAGCTGCAGTTTTTATAAGCCTCGAGGAAATAATGCAAATCTCTGTAATATGTGTAAAAAGTCTCTCTATCTCAGGGCCAAACTGAGATCCACAGAATAGAAGACTTCCAGAGTCATGCTGTGACTGGCACATAAGGTTTTTGCAAAGCTTTGAGTACTACTGGGTTTGTTTTTTTTAATGAAAAAGCACTAGTAAATAGAGTAAAATGTAATAGGAAGAACTGAGCACTCTAGGTTGTTCTGATTAAAAATATTTACCCTGTCACTTTATTTTATAACACTCTGGCATGCCTCCTTCTCCCTACTTTTTCTTGTGGTTTTTAGATTACCTGTTCTTTTGGGAAATGCTGTTTCTACCTGTGTTTGAACAGCAGCTAGCAAAATGGAGCCAGAGTCCTGAAGGTGGTGTTTGTTGATTAGTCTAACACAAAATCTGACAAAGATGGTAACAAATGTCAAGAGATTTGTCCGATCATAGCTGGTCTACAATCTTGCAGGCTTCTCTCTAATTCTGATTTACGGGGCCAAACAGTTGCCTTGTGCCTAGAATTTGGGTAGCTTAGGGATACAGTGATAAGACAAGATAGGCAGCAATTGTTCTGGTCTCCCGGTGCGGCACCTGTTATGAGCAGAGGACATCGGTGCTGACAGCGGACACCATTTGCCTGTGCTAAATTTGCTGTTGAAAGAATGAACCCACTATTGATCCGTATAGATCTGTGCTGCAACTAGAGAGCTATACATTCAACATATCTACAGTTTTCTCACTTTGGTAATGATTAGTGATGAGGGGCAAAAAAAAGAACAGTGTGAAGGATGCCCGTGTCTCAGAAGAACCTCACTGAATCAACATCAGTTTTCCTCCTGTTGCCTAGCCTGACCTGCAGGCCTATTATGGTAGTGACTGATGCCCGTGAACTTGGATTTTTAGCTAAGTCATGGTGTCTGTTAAGTGTGAAGGATTAAATCATGACCTTGACAGGTAGGATGGCCTCTAGTTTACCGTGCTTTTCTAAGCCTGGAGGTGTGGTGCAGTAATGGGTGTTGTTAGGCATCAACCAAACAGAGCCCACTTCAAAACACATTAAATCAGCTTTAAGATATTTGTTGTGAATAATAATAAATAAAATGATTTGTTACTTGTGATACAAAAAAACCAACAACCCAGAACCTCAGCAACCCAAAGAAATTGGTCAAGAAACGTAACGACTAAAACTTCATAGGCAGAAAGCAGTCATGGTGTCAGCTTGTTGCCTTTGACATTCGTGTTGAAAATAGAATCTGTGAGCGCTGTGTGAACTATACAAAGAGATGACAATTATCCTCGCTCAAATAAGCATGGATGGTACTGTGAGGAGATTTGATCAGTCATGTTCCAGACTTTTGAAGGTATTTTTTTTTTAAATCTGCAACATTATACTTTAATAATTTTTTTTTTGGCTTGGGTGGGAAGAGGGTTGCTATGAATATTTATAACAAATCACTCCTACCAGAGGACACATTAAGTCTTGCAGCATAACAAAACTGAATTACCATGAAATAAACTTTCTTAATTAAACCAATTAAATTTCTTCCCAGTATGTAATTTAGAAACTCTGATAAACCCTAGTTGAAAAGGTTTGTTCTAGCCTTAAGCTGGCCTAAGAAAGAGTGAACATCTGGCCTGTATATGAAAGGCCTATTTAGGCCTTAGGCAGTGTGCAAAACATTAGCTGCTGTCCATGGCATTGAATACTTTGTGTGGCCCCAGGGCTTTGCTAAAGGACAGTGGCATCATTAGGGCACAATCATGTTTATGGAACACGCCGTAACTAAGATAAGTGAGTCCTCAGACTTCTGCTACAGTGCTTATACCTCAATGAGAAGTATTTCTGCTTCTTCACATTTTTGTTGTAATTCCACCAAAATAGTTCCTTTTTTTTTTTTTTTTAAATTTAATTTACATTTTCTAAATGTTGCTGTTGGCAAGCAGCATGAAGTTTCATGGAATAGTCTTTCACATTCCTTTTCTATACCACATTTCAATCTTTTTGCAGGTACCAGGGTCCAAAGGGCATATTCTTAGTGCTTTTAAAAGATAACTTTTACGGGTACTGTATAGAAATGGTACCTACACCTCACTGCACGACTCCTGTTACAGGACCTACTGGCAATATAATGATAATCAATAGGAAGAAGATGCTCCAACTGTTTAACGTGGCTGGAGGAAAAATAACAAAAGCATAATGTGGCATATTATGAAAACTACTCTCCAAAATACTTTGGCCAAACTCAAGGCCCCAATTCTAGAGAGTTTCCACGTTTACCCAAGTTTGAAGAAGACATGAACGGTAGTCCCTGAAGGTGCCCTTTGTAGCTATGTTTCTCATGAGTCTGTTCCCCAAATGGGAAGGTTTGGGAAATGATGTTGAGGAAGTCTCTCCCTTTTTTGGTGTTTCAACAGGTGTGGGTTGGTGTTTGCAGCACTGTATTTCATATTTATAACTACATCAGCACTTCAGAAACACAGTCCTTGGGTAAGTGACACCTCTGAAGGCCCAGAAAAAAACCAGTGGCACTGGAATTGAAAGTAAATAGCTGAGTTGGAGAGAGACTTTAAAGTGAGCCTCTGGTTAGGCTCCAAGCGCATAACCTATGTGGTGTTGCATTGTAAGAGTTGTTTTGTTTTAGAAACATGTACTGTGCTGTTATGCATCTGAAAGTGTAGTAACTTCTGGTTTACGCCTGGACACAGCTGTAATTCCTAGCCACGCCTTTGTCTAAGGATCTTGTTGTTACCACTCTTTTTCTTTCTGTTGTAATAGTAAAGATCTATCAGTCAGTCAGTGAGGAGAAGCCACCACAAACTGAATAGGGTTTTGTTATTTGAGGGTTTCTGCTTTAAAGTGATGTTCTTGGTCTCTGCCAGAGTCCTAAATCCATCTTGTTTAAGGTCATGATGAGAAGTGTCTTCTATTCACTTTGTCCTCTATCCCTTTTCTTTTGAGTTTTCTATGCTTAAACATAAATAAAATCTGTAGGATTAGGGCACTGTTTCTTTATTAAATAAGCAGAGAAGCATGAAGAAAAGCAAGCAGGGAGAAGGAGCCTACTCAATAAATACCTGAAGGAGAGCGCATATCAGGGGCTAGTGGGGGCATCTTACCCACCTCCTACCCCAAAAAAAGAAAAGAAGAAAAAAGATCAGAGAGACCAAAGACCTGGTAAGGGCTTTTGGAAGAAGTTATCATCCCTTAGCTGACATTTTCATGCTTGTTTAGGAGCATCTTTGTCAAGAGAGAGGAAACTTTAAGGTAAATGCAGGGACACTTGAAAAATATGCTGTCATCTAAGATTGAAACATAATGTGACAACCAGTAGCCTGCTGCCTTAGGAAGAAGCTGAATGCCTCTGCTGAGGTGATGCAGTGCCTCAAAAATGAAGCACTTGTACATGGAAAACAGCATTCACAATATATTCTCAGAAGAGTCACATGCACGTGCACAAAACCTTGCCTGGTAAGTGAGAGAAACAGCTCTTACAGCAGGCTGGAGTCTTGCTCATTAGGATGCAATAGTGCTGGGGAAAAAAGTCTGTCAGCATGCCAGAAACATTTCAGAGGAGAACTGCTACAATGGTTGGTTCTTCACTAATCAGGAGATGGAGGGGATGAGTATCTTTCAGTAAATCTGTGGTACATTTGATGAGGAAGTAGTCTGGTTTCTATAAACTTACCTTACGGTGTTCTTATAACCATGGAGGTATTGAAATGTAAAATGCCTGGCACTGCCAAGGCTGATGAATGATTTACAAGTATCTTTCATTAATTTCCATCTCCTAGCTTGCACTGAAAAATACTGCCTTTTTCACCGTTTCTCAGAATGTGAGAATCATCCCCTTGCTCACAAAAACCAAACACACATTCTGAAGAAAATAATAAATAAATCTTAACAACTCTACTGTTGTCTGTTTCAGCCTGTTAAGCTTAGCAAATGCCTGAGACAAAATACAGTTGCATAGTCCAAAACTATGCCTGATGTAACTTGACATGTCTTAATACAAAAAGAATTTGTATTTCACCCGTCTATCTTTTCCCCACAAAATCTTGTCAATGATTTCCCTCAGCAAAACCAAGGTCAGTTTTTTGTTGCTTTTTTTTTCTTTTTCTTTTTATTTTTTTAAGAAAGGCTAGACCTGCTTTGGGGCAAGCTGAAGCAAACAGTCCTGTGGTCTACATTTTGGACTCCTGTACAGCTCTGTTTGACAGTATTGTATTCATTTATTACTGTTGTGCCATAATGCTGTCTAGACATTATGAAAGAATTGCTTTCTCATGGAAAGAAATAATCTAACATACACTTTGTTTTGCTGGCTCAATTATTACAGGCAACCTCATGGATCATAAAATAATTGGATACTGTCTAATTAAGTAAACTTTATTGATTATGGTGACTTTTGATTCCCTCTTGTGATCCCTCTTTTTTGTATTAAGACTGCAGTGAAACACCTTTGATAGAGGAGTTAAAGAAGATGCCATGCAGACATCTTGAAATAAGGGCAGTAACGGTATCAGCAATTTAGATGGAAGACATCTTAAAGAGCACAGAAAATATATATAAAAAGAGGGGGAGGATGGTGAAAGGGAGCTACGTAGATAATCCTAACACAGGCATAGTAATATAGTTTGTTTAAACCACCAACACTCCTTGCCCATGCTAGATGCTCCTGACAATTCTCTCCAGCCCTTCTGCCTACTGCCTTGGGTGTGTCTTTCCTTCCCCCTCTTCCCGATCTCTGGCTGCTGCTGACTTCTCTATCCATCATCGAGAAATGTATCCTTAACCATTATCTCTTCCTGAAATGCTTTCACACATCTTATGTCTTTATATGGCTCCATTAGTGGCTGCCTCCCTTCCTAATTTGTACAGAACTACCGTGCAGGAAAGAATCATTACTTCAGTGATGTAAGCAGGGAGTTCAGAGGGAGAGAACAGGTGAATCCTCATATATACCCGGTAACCTCACTCCCACCAAGGTAACTTTTGAGAAGGCCACAGCAGAGCCAGGAACTCTTGTTCCAAATTTCTCTTCTGCAGTTACATCCTGGCTCAGGATTGAGTTCTGGTGGATTTTTACTGAGGTCTCAAGCAACCACTTCTTGGCCAGACTTCCATATCCAGGCCTTCCTGATCTTTCTGCTTAGTTCTTAAGTCTTAACATCGCAGCTTCCCTTGGCACTTAATGCTTGTTTTTCCTGACCCTACTTAGCAACTCTTTTCTTCTTTAGTTCCCTCTTCTTCCTGTTTTTGTTTGTTTGCTTGTTTGTTTGGTTTTTTTTGGTTTTTAAGTATTTTACCACTTTTAAGATTTTGTCTGCTTTCTCTGTGGAGGATCTTGTCCAGTCGTATAATTTCACCTGCTGTCTTTACACAGCTGAGATGCAGCTCTATTTCTGCTTCTATTCTCTGCTTCTGACTGGTCTCCATCCAATTCCATCTTCTTGTTTCTCTTTCTGACAATTGCTTCTGGGTATCATGCCATCAGCTTAAACTTAATTGTATGCCTTTCTTTCTCCATCTTCTCTTGCATGTCGCTGTCGACAATTACAATACTGACACCATCATGGTGGCTCACAACCTGAGGCAGGTTGTTTTTTAGATTCTGTTTTCTTCTGTGCTGCAACAGACAAGTTCTGTACAGAAACAATTACAATTAACAAATGAATACATAAAACTATATGAAAAGAGGGGCTTGCTGACGTGATCTAGCAGAGAACAGTGCTGTTGTACCACTTAAATTTCAGGAGATTATGCCTGTGGCAACTGTGGTTGAAGAGAGAATTGAAAATGTGTTAAGTATGAGGACTTCAGACACATTCATTATTTAATCTAAGACTTTGGGAAGGCGAAATCAAGTGGTTTGATGTTGCACACAGCGTTGTTCTAAATTAAGCAACACATAATAATGGAAGAACAGGTACAAATTTGATTCCAGTAGTTCTTGTCCTTGCTGATTAATTCTGAGCATTACATTAGAAGGGTTAGAGGATTGTTTTGCTTGTTTGTTTGGTTTTCTTAGGCTGTGTCTTCATTTTATGAACACAAACTTTTTTCAGATTACTTGCCTTCTAAACTGTATTTCTGAATACACCACTTCAGCCTCCATGAGCTGGCTGTGTGTTGATAACAAGAACTGAATTTGTCTTGACATCTTGTTTGGAATATTTCTAATCAAATATTAACATTAGCACTGCCACATGTACTCTGTTATTTCCTTTATCTTTTCACTTAGTCCCACAAGCCTTCTCTAGATAAGAATAACACTAATGTATTACTTAAGAGTTCTTTTTATTTTTGTACCGGAAAGCCTAAATAATATAGAGCCCAGTCTGAGTAGCAGCTACAGATTCCTGCAGCAGAAGCATGCTGAAAACTCTCCCAAAAGAGACAGACCCCGCAGAGACAGACTTCACCAGCTTATGTATTTGTGTGTCAGTAGTGATGCAGGAAGTACTCGGCAGTGACAAATAACTTTAACAGATACGGCTAAATCACAGTTTTATTGGGATTATGTGACAAAATTGAAAGTAAACCAGAATGTTTGATGTTGCTATAAATCTTTAATGAATGTTCCATGTTTTTGTGACGTGTCGAAGACAGTCAAATGCAGACCTTCTTTCCTTACACTAATAGGGAAGCAGAGATGAATCTTGCATTTTAACTGCGGACAAGAAGGAGAAAAAGAAAGGTTAAATTTGCCTTTCATGCATAGAGATGCTTGATGTGGCTAAAGTATAGATGGAGCGAGGTGAGGGCAGTAAGGCTGTGTGGCTAACTAGGAGCCTGTTGTAGCCTGTCTCAAAGATGTATGCTGTGAAACACCGAGCTGACTGGAAGCCTGCGTTCCCTTACTGCTCCCCTGGCCTCTGCTGAGAAGTTTGCGTGCGAGATATGCGAACGAAACATTTCCTGTGTCCTTAGGTTCTCCCTTCTTCCTTATTTGAATCAATGTTGTATTTAATTATTTACTGTTTGAATGCCTGCATTTGAAGCGCACAGCCCTGAGTCTGCTTTTTGTAAGATGCTATGCTGAAACCACACCGGATCCCATTTTCTCTCTTCCGCAGTAGCAGTGGTCAGATGGTTTGTTGCATCTTGTAGGCTTAATAGTTTCGCTGATAAATCTAACTCAGCACTAATGGATGTGCTGTAATACAATATGGAACAGAAGCTGGGACCCTGTGGCCTGTCATGGACCACGTAATTTATGACTGAAATGTCTCAGATATTTATGCTGACAAGAGAAATACTTGACATTTCCTGATAATGTGCTGGCCCACTCCTCTGGTCTACTAATTCTAGATGTGTTTTTGGCCTATTTTCTTGCATCTCTCTTCTTTCCCATTTCTGCTATCTACCCTGTCACTCGCAGCTGCTGGGGCTCTTCTTTTGCCTCTGCTGTCCCATTTATTTTAACAGTGAGAGTAACTGGATGACTGCAAGAGTTTGCCTGGAAATAAAATAGATTCTCTAATCAGTTAAAGCTAGCATTGGTGTCCTTCTAAAAGTGATGATATAGTCCAGCCTCACGTGACTGAGGTTCAGAACTCACTGACTGAAATTCTCTGACCAACATTGTGTAGGAAACCGGACTGAGGGATGGACATGGTCCCTGGGTCACCAAAAATCTACAAAAATGTGTCAGTCTTTTCCTCAGATGTGATAATTTTTGTTCTCTCTATCTGGTGTTAGAAGCCGTGTATGTCCCCCTGCCTTGCATTTTTTCCAATTTGCATTAATCTTAAACAGCCTCTGTAAAAATATTGATTTGCAACTTATTTCAAATATAGAAAGGAAATACTACTTAGTTTTCATTTCTGATCATACATAAGATGCCTGATTTCATTGTTCTAGCAACATATAGATGGAATGTCTTGAACTGATAAGGCAGCAGTTTTCATTAGATTTTTATTTTATTCTTCCAGACAGTGCCTAGTAATATGTCACTTAAAAAAAAATGAAAACATGACATGATTTTAACCTATTTAACACATTGTTCTAAGAATGAAAGAAACCAAGGTATGTCACAAACAGGTATTGCAAAACAGGAAAGCATTTTATAAATATTTTATAGTCTTTTCTTTGGTAAATTTTGCTTTTCTTTTAAACTAAGATAAGGACTACACTGTGTAAGGCTTGGTTGTGTAGGCACCTTAACCTCCCTTTCTTTTAAGTGGTGCGTTACTAATAAGTCCTAAATTTTTGCTGGTTGTTTTTTTTGGCTTGTCTTTGTCAATGCTTTAATGGTTTCATAAAGTACAAATCCTCATTGCAGTTTAACCATCAGTCATGTGTACAAAATCCTTTAATTTTACCCTGCATACATCCTAAAATAAAGAGGAAATTACATATTTAAAAATAAAATAGGACAACAGGATTCAAAATTGCATCAGCCTCAATTTGTTTATATGAGCATGAAAGAGAAGAAGGGGAGACTTATCCTTTGGGACTGTAAATGGCACCTCCTGCTGCGGTATTAAATTTACCATTTGCAACCTCCTGTGCTTCTCTGAGTGTAGAGGATGGCGCCTGACTTCTTGGCGCCGGAGAGTCAGCAAAGGTGTCTAATAGATGCAGACACGGAGATGAGGGTTGCTTACTTAACCTCGCTCTAACTTAGCCCCACTGGGGACAGCCAGCTGATCCCCCCAACCTGACCCAGGAGAATGCAGAGAGAGCAGTTTATGGCTTTAATAATTCACAAACTCTCTGTTAATCTCCCTTACCAGCAGCCAATTAGTTGGGTAATATTCATACTGCCTTGATATATATATATATA
>NW_010103547.1:0-95875 GCF_000699245.1 Pterocles gutturalis | reverse complement strand
TTTTAATACTGATCAATTAGTGGGAAAGCGATGAGGTCATAGAATAGCAGGTCTGACTATTAATGTTTGTTTTTCTTGAAAAGAATGCTTCTGTAAATATTTCTCAGTAAAACGAAATACAGAACAGAAAGTGCTTTTTGGGGTTTTCTGATGCAGTTTTTAATTTCCTTGAAAAGACTTTTAGCCAAACACCTGATAGTGAGTTTGATCATCAAGACCCTGACCCTGCAAGCACGTGCTTAAGAGGCTTGAAACAGGATTGCTCAAGTGAGTAAACTTATTCACGTACATAAATCTTTGCAGGATTGGGGTCCTTAATGATTTAGGACAAAGCACCAGTGGAAAAAAAATGTTTATTCTGCTGCACCTGCATGATGCAGCAGATATTGTGAGAGCACCATTAGCTACTTAACGTACCAGCTAATGACTGGCAGACTTGAAGGAACGTAGCTGAATAACGGGCAGCCTGGTCCATGAGGGTTAATGATACCAAATGGCTGAGACAGTCTATGGGAATACTGGACACAGCTATGCAGTCAGGTACAGTTTAAGAGGCACCATATCATAAGACCATAGACACAGGAGTGACATGATGAGAATTGTTGACTTACCCTTGAGTTGATATTAATACAAGGGGAGAAAAAAAACCTCATCTAGCATATGAAGGCTTTTTTTTTTTCCTCTCTAAGCACACAACCACAGTGAATCTGTCTGCGTTCTGGTGGGTTAATAGTGATATATTTCTACTGTCCATCTAACCCTCCTTTGCATAATTATATTCCTTCTCTCAAATGAGGAGAGAAAACCTATGAAATCTATCACCATGTCACCTACTAGTGTGAGATAGAAATCTAGATAAGAGTGGCTGGAAGGAACTGCCCCTGTGGCAGATTTTTCTTTAGGGTGTAGCCATGCTAAAACAGGGTGAGAGAAGAAAAGCAAAGGAAAAGAAAACAAAAATGATCCTGGAATACATCAAAGATACAGCAGAAAAGCACAGAATAGAAGGAAATACTTTAAAAAATTAAGATCAAATGCCAAGTCTAGTTTTTACCACAAAGCACCAGGCTGATTTTTCATAAAATAAGTCCCTGAATTGAGAAATATGTGTCTCTCTTAGATTGGATTGTGCAGTGAACAGTATCAAGAACTAAGCAATAATAAATCATCAGGCTGTATGTCAGTGTGAGCACTACAAGATAAACCCCTGTTGGAATTGTCATGAAGGTGACCTTATGTGCGACTACAGAAATAGTAAAAAATAATTTAAAAAAAAATCAATGTTTTCTTTAAAATTCTGAAGCAAATCTATTCATGCTTTGTCTTTCACTATATTTGGTGTTTTAATTTGCTTTTTATTAAATGAAATATTGCTCTATCTGGGGAACACTACATGATAAAATTATTGAAGATGCTGCTGGTGCAAAGCTATTTGTAGCAAATGAAATCCTGCTGTGTGCAATTCAGAACATCATATTGAGCAGTCCAGATAGCAGCATCTGTGGATAGCTCTTAAGACTTTAGACTTGCCTTAGTTAGCTTGTTTGTTTTTATCCTGTGTTATTGATCTGGACTTCATAATATGTTTGTGTGGGGAATGGCTTTTCAGATGCTGGGAACATATTTAGAGTCAGGTCAAGTGAATTGAATAGAGGCATAAAATCTGCTGATTCCTAGAAGATGTCAACACATGACAGAAAGAGCTTAGAGAGTGGGAGACCTCTTAAACTGGTATTGACATTGCCCAGAAATTTACAGCATAATAGGGGGAAGACTCTTCTGTCTCATGAACAAAGCTTGCCCTATCAGCAGTGCCTTTGTGAGCTTTGACAAACAACACGCTACCCTTGCATGTGCTCTGAAAGGTGCAGTCAGTGTTAGTTTTTGAACACTGCAGTTGAGGCTAGAGGATAAATAATGCTACAAGTACAGAATGTTTTACTCATTGCATATGTCAAAACTATATATATATAAATCCCCATGCTGCCAGGATAACACATCATTCAGACTGATTCAATAGCCTCTGGACTATGCTGAAAAAGAAATGCTTTTTAAAAAAAAAGAACGAAGGACTATTTGGGCTATGGAGAAGAAACAGGAATACTGAGCAACACCTTATTCTCTGCTACAGGCCTCTTGTGTGACCTTGGGCAAATCATTTATCTCCCTGTATCCCAGTCACTCTTCTATGATAAAATAGAAGTAGTAGTCACTTCTCATCTAATAGGCATTTGGATGCCTAGGATAAATGGGCAAAACTGGCTAGTGCAGTTATCATGGGATACACTAAAGAGGATGTTTCAGATGCTAAAGTGGCTCCCATCCACTTAGGAGTGCCTGATGTAGCTCTGTGCAGAGCAAATTCGGGTATTTCTGCACTTGTGCCGTGCCTTATCTATAAACTGGATAAACTGTATTGTTTAATTGATCATTGAGTGCAGTATTTTAGCATCTCCAGGGTTGCTTAGAGGCTTGATTAATATTTAAAAAGCTCTTTGAGATCCTGAGAGGGAAAGCTTTTATTGAAATAGAAAGAACCTATTGCTACCTCTGCTTGAAGGTATTGTTTTCAAAGTTTGTTTTGATATAGTCTGCAACTAGAATGTCTTATTGGGAGTCTTGCATTATTGTAGGATAGACTACAGTCTAAAATCCTTGTACCGTGAAATTTTTTTCATTCTTGTATTCAATAATAAATGGTTACATGACAAAAATCTCCTAATCAGGATAAAACAAACTTTGTAGTCTTAATATAGAGGTTGTTAAGAGTGAGCTGCTCTTAAGTAGGTATTTAGTGTATACAGGCAGGATCTTGAGGGAAGCCCATGCTACTGCAGTCTGTAGTGTGCCACAGTTGGGGTAATGTCATTGTATTGTCAAGGACTGTTGATTCAACACCGTCCATGGATTCTCCTGTTCAGCTATCCAAAACCCCTTATTAAATGGGTATCGCGAAGTGGGTTGCATGAATTCTGCCATAGCATTATCAGTGGGTCCAAAGGATAAGAACTGAGGAATTTTGAGTATTTGTCACATCCTGAGCATTTCTTCTAAGAATGAAGTGTTCTCGCAGCAATTGAATAAATGACTTAGGCAGTGGATTTGTTGGTATGAATCAATGCAACTGAGACTTTGCAGGCTTTATAAATATAGTTAATATATTATGAGATTTTTCTGTTTGAATAGTAAATGACTGACAATTTTTGCAAGTAAAATGCTCTTTTCTTCAGTCCAGCTGCAGAATAGATGACTTCTGCAGGACTTCTCCCCCACTAGCGCTAGTGGTCTCATTATTAATAAATACTGCCAGTTTGGGATTTTTTTTTGCTGTCTCATAGACCACAAAACAGAAGAGGATGTGTTTCAGCTCAGTGAAATAAGTTCACCCCAAGACCAACTCTTTTTGCACTGGACCCACAAAAATGACCAGAGCAGCACAGCTATTGAGTCAGCTGTCTGTTATTTCTTCTGTCCTTCCTTTTTTTTTTTTTTTCCTTTCCAACCTGTAGTGGCAACTGAATGGAATCAAGCTACTGATTGATTCAGATTCATTGTAGCTGATGACTGAGACCTTGGGTCTGAAGACCATCCGAGCAATGTACTAAGAAGCTTACTGCAACATAATGTACACCAAACAAACAGTCCCAGAGCCTTCTGCAAAAACAGCATAGCCTTATCCTGGAGAGTGATCTGAGTTTGAAAAGTCAGACATTATTTGTTATACAGAAGCTATCTAAACATTTAGCCTATTGCTAGGATGGGGACCTAGTTTCTTCCTGGCTTGTATGCCTGTATTTGTTCCACATGGACACTATAATACACACAAGGTGAGGAAACAGCGTTTGCCATCTTCTTTGCATTGGGTCAGGAGGTGATGAAACATTGGGTTGGACTGAGGAACTGGGAAAGGCTTCCAGGTCCTGGAGTTTGTGCATAGACATAAATCTGCAAGCAATAATCCTATCAATTTTTGTAATTTTCTCATCGACAATTCTTCTCTAACTCAGAAATTCCAATGTAAAAGCACATTTCCCAAGTTCAGGAAGGCAGACTTTTGCAAGGGTCCGTGCAAGGCTGGGAAAGACCATTTATGTATTTCATAAAAATCTGCATAGTCATCTTTCACTTGCTGGGCAGTGATATCTTAAATCTTGTATGAGCAATAGGAATGTTGTATGCATGTCCATTTCTCTTGACTGCAGAACATCTGGCTGAGATGCTACTGTGCAGCTAGGAACAGACTTAGTCCCAGGCTTGGTCAACTATTTATGTCTAACGGCATTATTGATACCAAGTTCAAATAATTAACAGTAACTACATTAATTAGCAATATTTCATTAGCATTAATTCAGTGTGCTATCAGTCACTTACCAAGGATCTGTAACAAGTAAGGGGTCTCTCTGCCTTGAGCAAGGAAGAGTTTTTTGGTCTCAGGAAAGGAATCTCAAACCTTGAAAGGTGTCCCTGCTCAAGGGGATAGCTACCTGGCATGAAGTTGAACTGCTATTCAGGGAGAGCTTAAATCGAGCTCTTCCAAAGGTCTTCCATAGCTAAAAATCTCTTTTGCTTTGAGGAGCAACCTTGAGTGGCATCCCAGCTCAAAGGGACGTCACCATCATGACGAGAGGGAGAGTTCAGAGGAGGCTCACTCAGGCTCTAATATTTATGGGATCAAGTGTCTGGCTTGTAGTCAAATTACATGCGATGGGAAGGGTATGCACAAGACTCCTTGTAACCACAAATTCTTTTGTTCCTTGAGAAATGAATCTTGGAAAAGCCACCTGCTATTCATGTGTCAATTACATGACTGGTGTTTCAGGTTCATATGCATCGATGCTCACTGTGCCACTCTGCTCTTTTGTGGGTTTTCAGAGAACAGACTGAAACCAGAGGAGTTCATGGCCCAGCTACGGCTCAGGCTTTTACCTCCTCTGGAGCCTGTACCAAACTACTGCTGGTTTGGTTAAAGGGATCGAGTGCATCTGTCACATCACACCATGTTTTCCTAGCCCTTTATTAGGCTATCATATAAGATCATATGGCAGACATTATTAAATTAAGGGTATAATGTTAACTGTTCCTCCCTTATCCACAAAGCCTATTACCTTATTAACAAATAAATGAGGTTTTCTTGGCAGGACTACTTCCTGACAAAGTCTTTGTTGGGTGTAACCCATTTCCTTATTATCTTGCAGGCACTTATAATATGTTTGATTATTTAATTAGAGAATTTTTCCAGGAAATGAAGCTAATTAATAATTTTCCAACTCCTTTTCAAAGAATGGAAAATACAATAAAAATCTAGTCCTTTCCTCTACTGCAAGTTTATTGTTAATTTCCAAAGCCAACCATTAATGGCTCTGAGATCACTTCTAATACAGGTTTAAGCAGCTGAGGATATCAGCAGACCTGAATTTGATTCTTACTTAAGTATTCCAAAGCAGAAACCAAATCAGTGGTTGATATGATTCCTGTGTGCCTAGCCACTTTTTTTTTTTTTTTTTTAATATTCATGAAGTCTTGGGTACTGCTGGTGATCAGGCCAGCTGGATGAGCTTTGACCAGGCTAGTAAGCCTTTCTGAATCTCTTCCACTCCCTTTTTTATAGAAGTGCTCAACGTTATTTCCATGTTTCTTCTAAGGTGGTAGGCTGCTGTTGATGTACTAACTTGATAGACCAAGGCAAAAGTTATTATTTAGTAACACTTCAAAGCTAGTGTACAGATCAAAAATCTTTTTGCCTTTGCTGGGAGAATTAAAGGAGTTGATCCAATAGTAGATTTTTCAGCCTTCCTGTCTTAGACTTTTCCCTACCACAGACATGCAGAAAAGGCACTGTGCTGCACACTAGTTTTTCTAGAGACTGAATCACTATGGCTCTGCTGGAGTCAGAGATTTAGAAACTAAACACAGCTGGTTTAGTATCCTAACTTATGTGTGACTTTACTGCTATCAGAAACTTATTTTTCTCTTCTAACTTTTTCAGTGAATTTTATCTTCAGAGAAACAATACAGGGATCTGTCTTGCATTGGATGCTACTAACAGTATTTTCCCTGTATTTTAATAACTTTCTTCTGCTGTCTCCCCTCCAATAACTGAGCATCTCCTGATCTATTTCTATTCACTTGGTATAAACATAGTAATGATGCCCATGCATCTTCTTAGTCAAGAGCATTATATACCTTTTACATACATAGAAAACAAATTTTCCAGAAAGGCAGTGATAAGGGTCGTTTTGTGCTGTATGCTATTTAATCTTCCCAGTGTCAGCTCTGACCCTTGCTGAGGAATTGAAAAGATGTAAAACAGCAAAAAGTAATTTACCTTCCATTGTTTAGTCCATTCAGCTTTCAGAATCAGATTTAAATGGTTTGCATTAATTACTGTGAAACCTCATGAGGCTTGGAGATCTATCTTTATGGGGCTGGAAAAGATAGAGGCTGTCTCAGCAGAACAAGGGTGGAATTTTTTTTTATTTGCCTTTCAGTTGCAAACCTTTTCTATTAAAATATTATAAATAAGTAAAACTTTTTTTCCCAATCAGCAAAAATTGTTTTAACTTGCAATGGAATAAAAAAGAGAAATACATTTGAAGTTTTAGCCTAATTCTGGTGAACTTGGAATGGACAAGTGGTTAAAATGTAGAATTTCTGTCTATGTATCTGCATAGACCAATATTTATTGCCAGAGCAGAAGTCATAGACTGAACACTGATTTCAGTTTCTAAGGATTACTCAATGTGTTTACACACAGCTCCGTATTTTGGGAAAGTTTTCTGAAGACTAATGAAACTGGCAAGCACTTCAGCATTGGCAAAGTGATTACATTTTAAATGAAATGGACTTTCAGTGACGTACTGCTCGGTGTTAGTGAAGACAACTGGCAAATTGAGGGTGGGAGAAGATCAATACACAGAATCTCCAGGACTTTGGATCTGTTATCCGAATTATTGATTGAGTGGAGAATTAAAGCAGAGATGCAGTGCGTTTAATTCTGCTGTGTGACAGGTGGAAAATGGGTACATTAATTAGGGAGCCCCAGCAGGAACGTTCTCAGCAGATCTTGTGGTTGCTCCAGGGAATCCTTTAGTAATTCTGCCTCATTTTGTCGTGTGTTTTATGATGTCATTCTTAAGTCTCTTTTTTTCTGTGCACTGCACTGTTTAATCTAAACATACCACCTCGCAGAGCCAGGCAATACCTGTGTATAGTGACCATAAGCAGGCAGTGCAGGCAGATAACTTCTGGCTGTTTTAGGGTGGTTCTGTCAGACTTCATTGTTCAAAAATCATGTATTTTGATAAAAGCAAACTGTTACCGTTTGCTGTGCTTAACGAGCAACAGGCAATCTCCTCTGTAAGTCCTTTTTATTGCATTTCAGAGTTGTCTGGCTTTTCCTCTTACATGGCACTTGAGCGTTCACTTACAAAACCTTTGCCACTCTCTTGATTTATTGCTTGCTTAATCTGAAATAGATATAATAACTTAAACCAGCCTGTTGCTTTTTGGGTAAGGCAAAATATAGCCATTTGCATGAATGAGTCCAGGACACAGGAAGGGGAAGTGAGAGAACAAGTGCAGCCCATTACTCCAATGTAGCTCACAGATCCACACACCATATCGTGATTGCTCTCTTCCCTGCTTCAGATTATCTAGAGATTTTGGCATGAAGTGTGCCATCTGGGTCTGTGTCAGGTGCTGTGTGCTAAGCTGTGCCTTTTCATGGAAGAGGGAAACATCCTGTCCAGCACCAATTGTCATTGGTTTCCAACAGACCAGAGGCAAGCTGCCAATAAGGCTCTAGCCTTAGTCAGAAATTGGTCCTAAATGTGGCAATAAATGCAAACAAAAATGAAAATTAACACCTAAAACTGTCATGTGATACAAAACTGTCAGAACCAATTCCAAACCCATCAGACTCTACATTCACTTGGACTATTTCAAGCACTTTGCGGATATGTTTCCCTTGACTACATTCTTAGTTTCAGTCAGTAGGATTGGTGTCCCAGTTAGAAGACAGGGAGGGGTAAACATAGAGACCTTTAAAGTAAATTACTCTCTAGATTTATGTCGGTCTTGCCTCTGCAGGAGGTAAGGTTGCTGGTATTTTTCATCATGATGTTTGAAATATTAAAGTGTTAAAGTAGGCATTTAGTTCTTTATTTTAAACATGTTTACTTAAAGAGGACTAGGGATTCATGTTTGCTGCCTGAACAAGCTGGCCTTCTTTCACAAGGTTCAAAAAGTGAGGTGGAGAAAATCCCCCACTGTTCCCAGAGCAGCTCTCATGTGAAGCATCCCAGCAGCCATGACTGAAGAAAGCACTTCATATTTGGTATGAGAAGAGTGGGCTGCAAGGTCAGAGATGGTGGCATTTCCAGGGCTTGCAGCTCCTCTGCAGCCTTGCAGGGCTTCCAGGTGCCCTCCTGCAATGTCAGGCATGTGAAAGTCATGGGGAGCTCTGTTTAACCCCCAGCCTAGCCCCACAGCAGAGAGTATGAAAACTCTGCTTAGGAAGGCAACCTACCGGAGGTATGACCTGCAACCTGGGACCTGGGGTCCTTTGAGGTGCTCCCAGTCTGCAGTTGCAGGGCAGCTTTTTCATATAGACCAGTTAACCTTTAATTTTACTTTGGGGCCAGGCAAAGAAAGCGACAGCTCAGGGCTCTTTAGAAGCCCAGAGAACCTGTCCCAAAGTAGAATGCTATGAAAGCACTGAGCAGAATGACACCCAACAAGACCAAGGGCCATTCTTGTACCTTTCATGCTGCTGGTTCTTAGGGATGTTTCCCAGTTAATCTGGGAAAGTCATGTTTCAGTCCTTTCAAAATACAATTATTTTGAATGTCTCAAATCTTCATATCAATCTGATTTGGAGAAAAACCTTAAAAGACATATTTTTTGCCAATTGCACTTTCTTTACTTTGGCTTGCTCTATTAATTGTAGCAAATGATCCATAGCACTGCAGTATATCCATGTAGCTACCATATGCTGTCTAAATGGAAACCACCCTGGTGTGTCTCTGTTATTTCAAGTTCATAAACGGTGTGCTCCTACAGACTTCTAATAGGTGCAGGTGATCTTTAACAAAAGCTTCATGAAGTGTGATTATAAATATAAAATGCTGAGTAGAGAGAAGAATAATTTTCAGAATGCAATGCAAACCTTTGAAAGACAGGCACAAACAAACTTTATATAAGTAATGTGTCTAAACAAAAAAAAATTAGAGAAACAGTTATGCAAGTAAGGAAAGGGCAATGATTAGCACTAGAGCCCATTATTGTTAGTCCTGTTCATCCAGAGTAATATATTCCTAGGAGTGCCTGCTGTCTTGTGCAACATAGGCTGATATTTATTGCATTAAAATTATGAAGATCCTTTAACTGATCACAAATGACCATGAATGATCATCTGAGTACACATATGGCAAAGTTATTTAGCTCATTGGCAAAGTACAGCAAAAGTCAGCAACAGAGTTACTACACCTTCCAAGGATTTTCTTACATGTCTGCTGGAGTGGGCCAAGTATGTGCTTTCAAAGATATCTCAGTATAAGCAATTAACTGTTTTAAAAAAGGCTTACTGCCCCCAGTTTTGCCACCAGCATGTTATAATTCATCATGCATGCTATAATTCAGTGCTATAATCTAGTCCTACAAAACCTCAACATTTCTATGTCCAGTTAGGGAATGTGGCACTGTGTTGTGATTAGTGACCCTACCCACTTTGGTTTAAATGCTTCTGTTGAAAAGTTACGGTCCCTTTTGAACAGAGTTTGTTCCTTCATGCTTTATATTTTTTTGTAACAGTTTTGTATATGAATCACATTAAACAGAGAGTGAAAATGAATTACATTATATGTGACCCAAGTACAAAGGTTCAAATCAGATTTTTCTTAAACATTGCATTTGTGATTATGTTCATGATTATACAGTCCTTTAATAAAAAGAAATGACTGGGGTATGACATATTCAAAGCAGAGGTCAGACAATTAATTCACACATTGGACTGTTTTCTCTTGCAGCTTTCTAAAATTCTTCTGAGTTTGGTGTGTCTCTCTAATTCAGCGTAATCTGTACGTTTGTGAAATGGTATTCATTATGTCTGAGTTCTTGTATCCTGTCATATAAATTATCTTCTAGTCTATATGCACTATACAGTATATATTTTAGGCATGCGTGTTGTGTCTACCTTCATACCATATGGAGTGATTCTGTTTTGTAGTCCATGGACTGATTCTGTTTTGTGGTATACATATTTCAATGGATGAACCTTAGGACATATGATAGCTATTAAAATGTTGCATATAAATTATCCAGAGTCCTTATTAAAGTTTCCATCATGTAGTCGGTTGAAGAAACCTCTCCTAAGGATCAGGAAAGAACAAGTAGAAAATTGACATGATTAAATTCAAAAAGTCTAGGGCCGATAAATGAAGAGAAAGTATCAAAGAACGATGGATCCAACAGCTCGCTCTGCTACAATACAGAACGTCTATTTGCGGCCCCTTATTTAAACAGGAGGGCAATTTAATCTTTAGGTAACTAACAAACTACATCAATAAATCCAAGTCCAAACAGAAGTCTGCTTGTCACAGTGGATGATTAGTGCCATCATGAACAAGGCCCCAAAGCACTATGGTATTAGGCATGATATATAAATAAGAAGGTGATATATTGTAGCCACGGTTATTAGATAAGTTTTTATTAGGAAAAAAAAATTACTTCCTTTAGTAAAATAGAGAGATCATGTGGTCTTTGGTGATCTGTTCTGCTCTGAATATTGTCAATATAAAGAAATAATTTTATAAAAGAAAATTATTCAGGGTCAGTGGGGTATAGAGGATCATTCTTAAATGTGGTCTTCTGTATAGCTTGGTGCTTGTTACAGTTCAAACAGGAAAAATAAAACATACAAACATCCGAAGAATTGAAGTATGCAAAGAATTCACTGACTTTTGACCTTCTTACTTCTGCAGATGAATACACTCAGTTGTCACTTGAAAAACTGCCAGTGTAGCCTGCTCTATGATTAGGAATGTATTCTGCTGTCAGGAAACAGGCACTTTTCAGCATCTAAACAAGGGCTTGTATCAACACAGTAAGTGCACATTCTTGTGTTATTTTAATGGTACTTTTATTTCTTCTGTGGTGGGTATTATATCAGTCTCTTTCCTCCTGCTTTTAGTAATAGCATCCTAGTAGTGCCTGTACATTTCTGCAATTGCCTATCCGTGCTTACTGTCTTTATGATGGTTAAAATCCTTGCAGAAGCCTATTCATAATAACTCACTTGAGCTGTTCTTGATAGGTGTATCAAGGTTTTCTGTTCTTCTGACACATTTTTGCTTTTTTATTATCTTGGATGAGATGCATATAAAAATTTCAAAGGCATTTCTTTGCCTTGTGTTAAAACTCAATGAAATAATTCCCTTCTGGCCCATTGGCTGTGTTACTATGAGTGGACACAATGCCACAAAAGAAAATTGAAACCTTTATCTCTAATGCTTCAGCATTAAACTTCCTCTGTCTGAAAAGATGCTGTCTTCCTTTTAGCTAACTGTTCACCAACCACTAGTTTTTCTAATACATTAGTCATAGTTTTGGGAAGGCTTGGACTCCCTCCTTCTCTTGTTCTGTTGCTGCATATTTGGTAATTTTCTCTGCAGAAATCATGACCTAAATGGACTTCACTTAAAACCTGGCTTACTTGCAACCTCCTGTATATGAGTAGAATTGTTTTCCAGTACCATAACTGTATCTTCTCTTCCTCATTTTCTCTGCCCATTTATTTGTTTGATTCTGCTGTCTTTCCACTGTATGCAATTTTCAGGAGAGATCTTTTACTTGTAAGTGCAAAAATAACACCACTAGTATTTTACAGGAGCTGAGGATGAAAAAACTTCCTCATAAGACATAAACTTTTTTAAAAATCTTTTTTGTTATTGCATGCCTTGTTCTGAAATTTTACAGCCTGAGACAAAGTAAATCTATAAGAAGTAACATTTGGTATAACACAAGGGTATGATGCCAAACCCTTCCTTACTTGCAGACAATTAAATCCAATGCAAAGTAAGACATTTTGGTTAAGGACTACCTGTTTTAAGCTAACCTATGCTTTTAATGTACATTTTTTGTTATGGTACTTGAACAGTGTAACATTTATATTACTAACAAAATAATCTGACAGTTTGATTTTAGGTAAAATTAAGTTAGTTGTCTTAGCATCCAAACAAAACCAAAGCTAAAGAACCAATCGTTATCTTAGTGGTCTGTAAGGCTCCCCTTGGCTCTGAAATAAGTGCAACAGGCATGCTGCCTCGTGTCTATATTTCTTGCTAGTGCACTTGAGCTGTTTCTTGTTGGTATGCAGGTTCTTAGGGGAATGTTTACGATAACTAAAATCATATGAACAGGATGGCAAATGGGAACAAAGTAAGTGGAAGCAAAGCAGAAATTTCTGCTATTTCGAGCAGACCCTGAAGCAGTAAGTGTGAGATGGAATCATGTGTTTTAGCAAAGGAAGCTACAATTAGCAAACCAGTAGGCATCTTCTCAACCGAGGGCAGCGAGTCTTGGTAAAATAACACAGGTATTGTCTCCCAGTTAAATGATTGCTATGGGCATGATGACCATATTGTTTACCATTGTAGTTATTCACAGCCATGTTTATTTTAGGTGGGATGGTGCCTATTTGAATGTGTTTAAAATTATTTCAGTTTTGATTCCTACAACTGTCTGAAATTGATTCTAGCTGCAGAGGGTAACATGACTCAGAGGATCTGATCTGATGGAGTGTTCTCTAAGACAATTGATAATCACTGTTTTCCATCTATCAAAGATGTGTTCCCCAACCTGTATTTTGTAAGGCCTAAGTTAAAGTAAAAAGGTTTGCTGATATAGCTAGAGTGCCAAGCCCTCCTGGTGGACACATAGCCCATAATAAGAAAAATCACAGGTGTGCCAGTATAAGCCAAGACTATATTAGAGCTTTAACTTACCCAAAGAAGTAAAAAATAAATTAAACTTGACTGACATTACACATGATACAGCACAGGTACAAGTTCCTATCCTAGACCTGGCCTGAGGAAAGATGTGAGCTTCACCACAGACTGTAGGTAAATTGCAGTGGAAACAGAAATTCCGCTTTGTATTTCTCAGAAAGCTGACACAGGTGCTCCCTGTCTCTCCTCCCTGGTCCTGTCCCTACCAGGTCAGCTCTTCCCTACCTCTCCTTCTAACTTTTTGCCTCCTTCATTTTCAGTCAAATGCATGAAGAGCAAATTGTCCAATAGGGGAGCAGAGGATGCAGAAGTTGGTCCAAAAAATTCCCAAAGACATACCATGGTTCCACTCTCTTAATTCCACAGCTGCAAATCCTCATCGTCTCCCCTGAAGCTGAGGAAGGGTTGAGTTTGACCCTACTTTTTAATACTTACCTTTTCAGCATTTTCCTCCTTTTTGTCTATGCAGAGAACTCAGCTGGAATTCTCTGTATCATTTAGTCTTTCTTAAATTTATAGTGATATCACTGATAGTTTCTTTTTTTTTTTTTTTTTTTTTTGTCATATACATCCTATCAAATCTGGACTGAGCGTTTGAAATAGCTATCTTCCCAGCCTCCTTTCCCAGCTTTAGAAAGCCAGCAGCAGTTAAGTTTCCAGAGATTAAGAAAGTAACTTAGAGACATGCCCTCATTCAGTTCTATTCTGCTGCAAGCTCCATGATCATGGGCAAATAAATCTGACACTTAGTGACATTTCTCATCTCCAAGGGGTACAGATCTGTTAAAGATTCTCTGAGGTTGTAGGATGGCAAAAGTATAAGGCGCAGTGAAGTTATGAGGTTCAAGGGGTATTATGAAAAAAAAATTATCAGAGCTTTGCAGTGTATCTGCAGTCAGCAAGAAACAGTTAATGCATTTTCTGAATCCTGACATGATGAACTTTAAACTTTTATCTTTGGACAACAACAAGTCCAACTTCCCACCCCCCATCAATTTAGCTGCATGATACAGCCTGGGTGAAAATCAAGAAACAGCAGAATTTATGAGGAAAAGTAAACAATGCCTGGTAATTACTTGGATTAACGTTTCTCTTACAGGCATGACTTTTCTTGTGTACAGGATTTTTAGAAAAAGCAGAAGTCACAACATGTACTGCTCATCCATGCAATTAAAGAGTATTCTGTGCCATGAGATAGACTTTCCTTTGTGATATTTTTATATAGCTGGAGTTAATGCTGAATATAATCTACATCCAATCAATGGTATTGTGCATCATCAGATGAAAAACATACTCAACATAACTGCTGTTAGTTCCTGTTTAAAGCCCTAATCAGAGTCTATGCCAACATGTAATCACATTGCAGAATAAATTGTTATAATATAAAGTATGTGGAATAGATACTAAGACATACTAAAAGACTGCTTTCCATCTCCAGAAATAATTGCCGAGAGGTTTCCTTGGAAATGCCTCAAACCACCTGACCAAGTGACTGTAACAGCTCTTACAGTAAAGAGTGCAGGGTAAGAATCTGTCCAGCGTAGGAGCCAATAAATACAGGGATGGAGAAGGTGACCAGGACGTTGGTATCACATAATTCCCCTCTGTGCATAGGCCACAATAAGGTTCTGGTATCACTGATATCACTGTAAATTTAAGAAAGACTAAATGATGCTGAGATTTCCTGATGAGCTCTCTGCAAGTGCGTAAATGGCATGGCGCTAAAAACATTTTCAGTGAAGTCAGTGACTGTTTATGCCTTTAAGCACCTCCTTGATTGTGAATGGTTTATGCCAGGAAACCTGTCTGGTCAGAGGTACCCTTTTGATGCACAATCCTCTCCTTGCTTTGCTCTTGTTCTGCACAGGTATCTGCTGGTAATGTTGCTGGTTCTGTATCAGGCAGCCACTCTGGGCTTGATGTGGTGCTCCAAGTCTCTCCTCCCCAGCTGGAGCTAAGCAGCAGAGCAGCCTTTATATGGCATTTTGTTCCTCCAGTCCAGCTTCTAGGTTGCCCATCCAGGTGTACAAGAATCTCACTGTTTTCACATGTGCTCTTCTAGTTAAAGGCATGCCAGTCTAAGAAGTTTATCTTTTACCATACAGCCCAGCTTGACTTAAATGGGGTAAACAGTACGTCTTTGCTAGTCTGGCTCTTTTGGGCTGAAACAGTACTGAGTGTAGCCAAGCTGACAAACTAGAGAAGGCAGTAACGTCTGGCAGGGGTGGGTGTGGAGGGCCTGAGAGTTAAGGCCATTGGAAGAGGTGTGCAGCTCAGACAGGGGTATGCCTCTTTGTATGGACCAGGAGATTGAACGTTGGGTAGCTCCTGTGGCACCAATGTGGAAAGAGAGGACTTTCATCCTAGTGCACAGCCTTGTGAACTCCACTGACAGCTGCAGTACAAGGAGGTGATTTACAAAAGGGCCCAGTTAATTTTATGTTCCTAATGTGTTTCCTTTCTCTTGTGCCTCCTCTAAATCTCCTTTGCTCCAAAAGCTCATTCTGGTGAGACCTTTGTAAGAGCCCAGAAGGCATTAAGCCTTGGAGGGAGCCGAGACAATGAGTGCCACATACTGTTTCTTAAGGCCTGACTGTTCATATATGCAGACACCTGCATCCAGCATTTGAAGTGTCTGTGAATGATACTGCTAAGTAGAACTATTATGTGGTAATTCTTTGCCAATTTTCTTCTTACGCTTGCTGGTAGGTAATTGCCAGGGGCTCAGTCCCTGGAAGTAGTGGGGTGGGTCTCTGTTGGGTTGCCCTGCCTCAGACCCATGTCTCTGGAGCCAGGTAGCAGTGTTAGGTGCATGATTCCTCCCTGGTGTCCACTCTGCCCAAGAAGCTGAAGAGCTTTAAGGCCAGCACTATTCGTGACCTGGGAAAGGCAAAATATGTCTTAGGACTGTTATCACCCACTGTGCAGAGGATCTTTTACTCATCTACCTCTAGTCCTTTCCTATCGTGTTCTGGTCGGTTCAGCTCTCCGAAACTGGAGATATATGGATTTGTCTTGCTCTTCCCAGAAAGTCTCTGCACTGCTTTAGAGAGAGCTATCAAGCATGTCCAGTGACTGTCACTCTCCCTTGTCTGCTGGAGCCTCTGGACCCATCTAATTAAGATGCTGTGCTTTGCCCTTGGCGTGTGTGCACACAGAGCACTCAATAAAAAAAAATAAATCTGTCTCCCCTTCACTGCTTCTCTGCTGTTTGGACAAAATGAAAATCAAATGCTGCAGTATAAACATGAAGGTTACAAAAGTGTTTCTAGTTTCTTTGAATGTTGTTACTATGGAATATATAGGCCACTAGCAGAATTATGATTTAAACATTCTCCCCACCATGAATCTGCTATTGCACAGTTTTTAATAAAATAATTTGAAGCCGCTCCCAATCAGTTGTGTCAGCAGATTTAGTTCATCTTTGAGGCCCAGCAGGGATGACAGTCTATTTGTTATTAGAGTAATAAATAAACAAGGAACTTGTCAGAGGCAAAACTGGTATGTGTGCCTTTGTAAGATAAATGCTGCCTTTGAATAGACAAATATTTACAGTCTTACAGACCAAAATTGTCATCCTAGCTAAAGGCCTTGTATTGTAAAATTAAAGAGAAAAAATTTTGTGATTTCTAGATTTTTCCAGTGAAGACAAAGATAGCTGTGCCTAATGAAAATGTATCAACAGATTTCCTGATAACGAGCAGGCCATTTTAGTAAAGCTATAGCTCTGTAACCCTGTATCTTTCTACAGAGAAATTTATGTTGGGTATTTATGTCAGCATGTTGTTGGTATAGCAAATATTAAAAATGTTTAACACCACCTCTAATTTCATGTCCCTAGGACTGCACTACATATGTTCTCTGAGGCTTCTAGCAGGAGGTTTTCTTTTTTAGAGGAATTAGGAGAAAAGATTTACTGAAAATCAATGTGATTCCTGATTCAAGTCCTGGAGAGCCTTTGAAAATCTTCAGAGGAGAATGCAGGAGGCTGGTTTGTTTATTCCAGACTAGCCAATATGAAGTTGTATGTTTGGAGAATAACTGTATTCTATACAGAACTGGAAAGAAATATTAAGTTTTAAAGTTTTTTATACAGCAAGTGATCTCCTATGTGACTATCCTTCCGTGGTGGTAAGCCAGACACCACATCAACAGACAGAGGGAAGTATTAAGTTGAAGGGTCAAAACAAGATCGACAAGGCCCTCAAGAATGAAAAGATGTGAAGCGTAAAAGCAAAAGGATGCCAACTGTTATCAAGTTTTAGGAGTTGAAGTTCCTGCACTTCATTAAAAATCGGGGAGAAACTGAAAGATTCATCATAGTGAAGTGAAAATTCTCCTGCTCCTGAAAGAATTCCCAGGAGTTCTCAGAAACTTGTAAGAGAAGTTAACACCTCCTGGTCCATGTGTTACTGTACCCTCAATTTGGTCATATACAGAACACATTATGCAAAGAATGCTTCTTGTGGTGTTCAGATCCATCAATGTGCTTATTTGCTTGAGTAAAATGCAACAACCATGGGAAGAAACAGAAGTTTGAACAGTTCCAGTATGAAGTGTAGCCACAGCTCCCAATTCCTTGGTACAAACACTGGGTTTCGTTGGAAGCAGGAGTCTGATAAATGGCATCACTAGTCATGAATGGTACTGCTTTTTTGGCATGAGGTGTATTAGATATGAGATGTTGAGGAATGAAGTGATACCAGTATTACCTCTTCTTGTGCTTTGATATAAGGAATTTGTAACTCTAGCCAGCAAGTTTCTTTAGAAAATTATGATTCTCTTAACTCATGCTACCTCTTATGATCTTCATGCTATAATCATATATTTAAAAAAGTGTTCAGAGGGAAATCACAGCTGGGGGTTGACTTTAAATTACTTTGTGAGCTGAATCCAATCTCATTTAGAAGCAGACAAGACTTACTGGGGACTACCTCAGAGCTTCTCTTCAGGCGAAACTTTGATTTGTGTCCTGTGTTGTTACAGTTGATGCCAGACTACGTGTAAGTCCAATTCTGATCTCACTTGCCTTAATTTGTCAGTCTTCTGTGACTGTCGAATTTACCTTGTTTAGGCCTATGAAAGTGAAATGAAAATTATTCCTTTTGCATTTCACAGGAACTACAATGCAGAACTTACTGCTACTGCTTTAGTAGTATTTTTATAAGCTGGATCTATCTTTTGGTGCTGTCATTATAACAGAGTTTATTATGATCTGCAAGCTAAATAGTCTAAGCAGCAATAAGAAGCAAATTAAAAACCCCAGAGCAGTATGATTTCATTCTTCTTCACTGTGATCTAACTGTAATGTAAAGCGTGCTTTCTTTTACAAGGGGAAATAAAATTTGCTCTTCCGTCACCTTGTTTCTCTTTTAAGAGACTACCTCATTGCACATTTCACCAAAAATAATTTCCTAAGCCCATTCTTTGTGGTGTATCCTGATGTAAACACAATTTGCTGAGATCATTTTTCCTGACTGTCATCCAGCAAGGCACACTACAACTGTGCTTGTGCCCACATGGGACACAGAGAAGCAAGATTAACCACCATCTAATTTCTACTTTTGTCATAAATGTTGCCTATAACACATGGCAGACAAAGTGTGCTCTCTGAGGAGTTTGACACAGCCACTGTCTGGCAGTCTGGGTGGCAGGGAATATATTATTTATCATACTCAATGGGATGAGGCAGGCACTGAAGCTACTTATTGGAGCAGCTGTGAACCCCCAATCTCCTTAATTTTCAAAACAGGTAATTAACTGGAAAGTAATTTATAATAACTACCGACATCTTCAGAAATCACAGAATGGGTTGTTAACTTTGCAGCTTTATTGTACTGATATTTTTATTGACAGTTCAGTACCAAAGTCTGTCAGGAAACTGCATATTCTTTGTGCTGAAGGAGAAATATATCTTAACATTTCTGACATGTCAATATTAGCCTTGGATGACAGAAGAAATGGTCGGAAGCTGGGTGATTTGGAGGACTGAGCAGTAGGATGTTCTTGCCTGTGCTTGTTTTTTAACCACTGTGTGAAAAGAGGAGACTGGAGTCTGAACAACTAGCATTTCAGGGAGTAAGAGTTTTGCCATTTACTGTATTTGGATACTGAATTGAATGCTAAGATAACAATGCATCTATGCAGAGGCTGACACATCGGCAAGGGCAGCGTACCGGTGGGCATAAGACTGCTGCAAACAAAAGTCTGCTCTGCTTCACTCTAGCTTAAGTAAAGGGCCAAGGTCCAGGACATTGTGAAGAATGAATTGGTTCCAACAGGGCTGTCATTCCAGATAAGCAATCAGATATTTAAAGTGGTAATGTGGAGAATCATGTTATGAGTCCATGTATCAAAACTGACTAGTAAATGGAGTCAGTTGTGGTACCTAGGTGCAGTGACAAGGGTCTGGCAAATGCATTAGACAGATGAGATGCATCACATAGGTGTCCTTACTTTATACTCTGCTTGCCTGTGATAAAACCTTCCATCTCCAAATGACTATCAGGGAGCCTTAAGATGAATTTTCTGCTGCTCTCAAGAAGGTTGTTCAGGGTGAAAGGCAGCTGATTTAAGCAAATGTTTCTGTTGAACATTTCTAAGCTGTGAGGTGTCTTAGTTTGATTCCTGTGAACAGAAAGCAGTATTCAGCAGAAGCCTGGTCTTTGCTAACTGAATATCATTTGTCAAAATATGCTTCATATTAATAAACTAACCCCTGAATATATCGTAGTAAGCAGCATTATAGACTATCTATCGGGAGATGATTTTCTTTAAAACTTGACAGTCCTGTACTGGAGTTTGGGTTTACATTAGAAAACTACTGTCTGTGGCTGTTGGACAATGAAAGTAGTTCTTTGTAGCCTTGCAAACCACAGATTTAGGACCTTTGTAGTAACAGCAGTTTGTTGGCAAGGGTGGTAACAGAAAGTATGGGGCAGGATTTCCAAAAGCACTCAGCAATGAATAATTCTGTATCTGCTGAAATGTATCCTTTACTTTAGTGAGAACAGAGTTAGGCAAAAGATGAGTGCTTTGAAAAATTAATCCTGTTGCATAGGGTGTATGCATGAAGCATATGTGTTTAGGTGATGTCTTTTGAGCAGCATTCCCCAAATGCTGTTTTTCATCTTAATATGGAAACATTCAAGGTTGAAAAAGAGAAACGGAAATAATGAGACAGGGAAAAGGAAATGCATGCTTTGCAGGTAAAGTCTATGAAAACTTGAATCTTTGAGGCAGATTCTCCTGTCAGCTGCCCCCATTCTTCATATGCACTGAATACTGAATCTGTCACTCATTTCATGAGGGTTATGAACATGGAATGGACAACAGAATTCAACTCTGAGATTTTATTTACTAAATTAAATTTTGTTTCTGTGTTTTTACGGTTGCCTAATTTAATTGGATTTTGTCTATTGTAGTGGGAAGCACATCTTCCCTCTTTGCTGAACATAAAATTAGCTTTCATTGGTGATTTGGGTTTGTTTGGATCTCTATAAGCTTTTCCTCTAAATGAGTTTGTTCTTTCCAAAGCAAATATCACTCTCATATTTTGGAGGTGCAGAAAATTTGTAATCTTGTTTCTTCGTTTTCCTTATTATGTTGTGTTAATTTATGTATACATTAACATGTATTTGCATGATTTATTCATTTAAAGCTGTACATATTTATTTGAAAAGAAGCTCGAAGAGCTTTATCAGAAAAATGCTAAATTCAACACCATTGACAGAGTGTGTGGTTTTGGACTTTAGACACAAGAATGAAAAATGGGTCTATCCTTTTGTTTGATTAAACTTTCTGAAGCAGGGTTTTCTATTATTTTAGTGACTGAGAGTAAAATTCTGCAAGCAATATGAGGATTAGGGAGCAAGAGTTTAGTTCCAAGGCCCTGTTGCGTAAGAAATTGTCTGGAGTATTTTCTTCTGGTCCTTGTGTAAGTCTGGCAGACTCAGAGGAGGCAACAGTAGATCAGGGTAGGGCTAATGATTGTCATGTGTCAGCAACCACTAACTGTTGTGCAAAGGAATTCACCTGCAACAAACCAGGAAAATATATTTTTTCTCTAAAAAGTTTATAAAAAATGAAAATGTCTTCATTTTCATCAGCAAAATGAAAACCTAGCATTTGTTCATGTTTAAAAAAACAGAAGTTCCTTTCCATTAACTGTAACAATGAAATGAATTTTACTGAAAAAAGTAATCCTTTAGAAAATTTTCAGGTGGCACTGGTCCTTCTTCAACCTTTATCAAGTTAGACCAGAGCTAAGAAAAAGCATGGAATTAACTTTTTCTGGAATCACTCCTTGGATCCAGTCTTCACTGCATATCAGAGCTCTGACCTTGATCCCACAAGCAAGCAGTCTTCAAGGTGTCTAGCATTTACTGCCCTCAAGAGAGAAAGCAGTCCTGGGGTCTCAAATTTGCCACCTCGTCACAGGAAGAGTAGAAAGTAAGAAACTTGTATTTGTAGCATAAAAAAGCCATATGTCCATTTCAGTATAATACAGCCCTGTCCTGGATTTTCTGTTACGAATATTGACATTCCCCAAGTTAAAATCAAAATTAGAGAGACAATGGTGCACCCTTTTTATTCTTTTGTTTATATAGTTCCTGCTGCTCTAATACTTGGGCCTTTTCAATTATCTTTTGCCAAAAAAAAAGACAACCTCTTCGGCCTCTCGTTTCAAATAGTTGAAAATTATGGGACTAAACTAAAAAAAAAAACCATTATATGGAGAAGCTGAGTAGAAAACTGAAAAATCTGTAGCAGTCCATGGTGCTGTGTAAAATAATTGGCATTAATTGCTGTTTGGAGCAGGAAATAAATGATTTTCAGTTGATGTTACACAGAAAATAACTTAATGACAATTGCTGTTAAATGGGTACAATTGTAAAAAAGTGGTCAATGAAAAGTATTGAGCATGGAAAATTTTTCTATTAAGGGAATTTTTTCATTAAATGCCTTGGTATTCAGCATATGGACTATTTATCCACAGTCATCTCACATTTTCTGATAGGTCATCTCAACCTGATTGAAGAGCGCTGTTAGAGCACTCCTGCACTTTAAGAGTTGTATTCATGTGCTCTCGCTGAGACAGAGCCCCTCAGGCACTCAGTTAATTGTAGTCCATGCCCACTTTCAAGCCTCACCCATGGTCCACACTGTGAGTCTTTGCACTTGCACTGAAGAGGCTGCCTTAGCTTCAGCTCCAGGACTTGCTGGAGGAGAGGTGGGGAAGAATTTGACCTTGTTCATTCTGGTACTGCAGGACTAGGTTCTTTACCATGTCACCAGAGTGGCTGACCTGGGACAGCTGGACTAAAACTGCCAGTCTTCTGGTACACGTTCTCCAGCTCTTCTGTCACACTAGGTTCTGGCTTGCTCTATTGTCTACAGCATAGATAAGAGATGTTCAGAGTTTTCACCTTGTGCCCAGGGGGCTCTCCATGCTGTGTTTCACCTGTCAATGGAGATGAAGCCTACTGAGGCTGGTCAGAACTTCTAAGCCAAAAAATGCCCTCTTGTTTCAGTTTTTAGATTCTTTGCTTTTAATTGTTCTCTGAGATACCATAATTATTATTCACTGTGAACCTAATACAGACCTTTCCGGGGAAGAAAGAGCATTTAAAATCTTTACAGCTTTTCTTTCCAAGACATAGTGCTTCTCTGACCATCCATTATTCCATCTGAGCATTAGATAAGGGGCTTTCAAATCCCCAGGCCTGCAGAAGCCAGAAGAACTAGACCGGATCAGCTACGTGGGGCTGCCGACTTTAGAGATGTTTCCTTGATAGATGGCTCACAGTGTTTCCTGCAGAGCTGTGCTTCAGTACGGTCCTTACCACGTTTGGTGAAATAGAAGGTGGGCAAGAAATTCAGCAGGTGGGTATCAGGCTGACTACAGATAATGCAGATACAAAGAATAGGGCTGCAGTGCACAGTGACGTTTCCAGTGCCATTTGACTTGGGAAAAGGAGAACCTGCTCCTATAAAGAGCTGAAGATCCCATTATCTTCAAATTCAGTTTTCTCTGCTTTACCTTGATGTCAGGATTCAGTCCTGAATAATTTTAAACAGGAAAAGAGTGTTTTTTGCTCAAGCAATCCAATTTTAAGCTGCTCAGTCTGCAGTTCTTTTCACACATACCCACTCTTCACATGCTCTTGATGATCTGCAAATAAACAAACAAAAAAATCAACAGCCACCAGTTGTGAGTTGGCCAGCCCACTCTGTTGGATTGCACTGGGATTGTGTAGGCACAGGGATATTAAAAGAACTGTGTTGAAAAGGTTTTGTGTATAAGGCTGAACTTAGTACAGAAAACGTATGTGATTGTTATTGCACAGAATTGAACTACACTATTAGCTTAGACAGAAATAACAGAGCCTTTCAAAAATTCACTTCAGTCTCATTTACTGTTTTCTATGAATCAGAGTGTTCCAAGGCCAAATAGTCAAAATGGGAAGGAAGTACCCAGGTCCTGTGACGAGCACTAGACAGCTCAAATTCCCATCACCACTCAGAAGGCTAGTGCTTTCTACATTTTGAGCAGGGCTGAAATTCTGAGATCACTTCTCAAATCCTGTGATGTTTTGTTTTCCAGCTGCTCCTTTGAAGTATATGGTAGAAGGCCAGGCAGGTTCTGATTTTATTGGAAGCCATTCACCTATTCCTAGGAACTGTTGCCTATTAACTTGAATGTGGCTAAGATAACTAGTGGACTAAAAACTGTGCTTTCTTTTCCACTTAATTTTCTCTACATTTTCCTGTGGTGCAGTATCACTGTAATTCACATATGAATGTTAGTTTGAATGGTGTTATTGTTGCAAAAAAGTTTAATAGGAGCCTGAGGGCATATAATGTTATTGAAATGAAAACTTTTTTTGAAACTCATATTTCAGAGCTCATTAACTTACACAGTTCTGTGGGGGGTAGGATCAGTAAATGAACAGCAATTATCTAGAATCCTCTGTACATGTGCTGGTGTCTTCCTTAGCCTCGTATCTATATCTGTATCTAGACAGATAACCATTTGTATGTTCATACATATGGTATAGACAGAGAATTTATCTTTTGAACCCATTGTTTAACACCATACAAAATTACAAGGTCAAAAGATCACTGCACGTGTAATCTTTGACTTGAACTCAAAGTCAAGTCAGAGTCTGAACCAAGAGTCTCAAAGCTGAAGAGCAGGGCTACATGGGTAACCTTAACTCCACCCTGTAGTAAACCCGCCAGTATGGCTGGTGTACTCTTTGCTCAGTCTGAAACTTCATGTCTGTGCTGTCGCTACAGATCTTCAGCTATGAGCTTGTTAATTTAGGCCTACAACAACATTTATCAGTGGCAGCACAGACCTTAGCGTGACTTGTGGAGCCCGTCCAAGGAGTCAAGTGGATTGTCAGGCCTGTACTGCGCCGTGTGCTGCCAAGGCTTCGCTGTCAGCAATACCCATGTCAACTAATTTAGAGCTGTTTAAGGATGATGATGTGTTGCTCTTTGGCTGCTATCCTAAGTTAGCCAGGTAAAATGGATTCTGCCTTAACACCTAGTTTTAAAAGGGTTAGTAAAGAATCAGACTAAACGTGCTTTATAGTCTAATAGGCCAAACTGACTTGTCAAATCAAATCCACTGTTGGTCTGAATACTTAAAGACACTTTTCGCTGGCAAAGTCAATTTTCAGTTCAGAATTCATCTTTCTTTGGTGATTAGTCTGGTTCCACATTGGTTTAAAACAACTTAAAGGCTGGATTTTTTTCTTCTTATAGATACATATATACATTTCTATCTGCCTTTTCTTAGGAGATCTTGAATAATTTCTGTTGAAGCTTCCAAAAAGCAATGACTTTTATGTAGAGACAAACCTTAGAAAACCACAGGTCAAAAGAGGAAAGTTGAGAAAACTGGGTAGACGAAAATAGGGAGCGAAATAGGAATTTTGTTGCTCTGATCCAGGAGCAGCTGCTCAATTTAGTTCTGACTTGAGATGGCCCAGATACCAGTGGTGGGCGTAGTACAAGAACCTGGTGAATATTATACAGAGACACTGAAGGATACCTAGACACAGTAGACTGTGACTGTCAACACCAAGAGTGAATCTCAAGTAGTTTGTGACAGTACTGCAGCTCTGACATACGGAAATGCCTGTCTTAGAAATATTTCCTGATTGTAAACTTCCTGTTGCAGTTTCTTAGATATAACCTTCCCTCAGATTCACTGCCTTTATATTATTCTTCATTTACTGCAATTTTGGTTCTGGCATTTCAAGAGCCATCTACAGATTTGGCCCTATGGCCACTCTGCACTTTGCCATGCCTCACCTCTCTTGCTATTCTGTTTTCCCATCAGACTTTCCCCTCCGTTGCCGTTCTGCTTCCTTAACCCAGAATCTCCTCCTCTGATGTTTTGCTCTTCTTGCTCCCTTGGAATTCATCATCATCTTGTCCTACAGGACCTCTGTTCCCATTGTTTTGCCCTGGAGGTTTCTTCACCTCAACTCCAGCTCCTGGCAGGGTTAGGAAGTGCTGTCTGCAAGAACGCCTTCCATCTGCAAGTTTCAGCAGTGTATGCCCAATGCAACTTAGAAGGGATTGGTTTTTATTTTAAAACACTATTTGGGAGTAATAAAAATTCACAATTAAGTTTTTAAAATAGCAAAAAGAACTGTTAAATGGATAACCCTGGGGTATCATTATTTCTCTTTTTTTTTTTTTTTTTTCAGGATACAGTATTTCAGACGGAAGATGTTATACCCATTCAAACTCTACATCCCCACCTTACCACTCCCAGAACAGGTAAATACAATCCAGTCCTGCAGGCATCTGCAATGCACAGCACAGATCACTCATGCTGCTCTGCGTTGTATGAGCCACTGAGGGGTGGGAAGCAAGACTGATTTCTGAGATCAGCTCAGAATTTCTTCCTTTAGCTGGCATCCTAGTGGTGACATTGATGAGGGTATCTCTGGTTTTCTCGTGGCACTGGAACTGGGACAATCTGTGTACAGCCTTGGAGGGTGCCAAGGGCTGCCAGAATTTGCTCACTTGAGTGTACTGATGTTAGCAGTAGTACTGTATATACAAGTGACACTCACTGTGCTGGTAGCTATGTATGTCCTGTAACAACAGTCCCTCTCTTTTTCTTCTTGACCCTTTGCCCACTCCAGGTTTTCTGTTTTTCCCCTCCCCTTTTTCTCATTTTCTTCCCACTGCTGCTGGAAATTTAACAAGAAAATTTCCTTTCTCCAGAGTTGTAGCCAACTGTAGCTCTTTCGATTGCTTTTACTCAGGGCTATGACAGCTCTTCACTTTGAATTTTTATTAAAAAAGCTTAAAGTGGGATGAGGAGTTTATACTCCTGATCTAACTTTTTAAAATAAAACTGTTACAGTTCAAAGCCAGGACAGCTGCTGGTAACTGCCATTCAGAGTGCTGGCTGTCAGTCTGATTTTTGAAATGACTGCTTCCCTCTTCCCCACCCACTGTAATAACTTCACGTTCAACGCTGAACCTCAAAGCTGTGATGTCCCCCGGGGGCTGTATGTACAGCAAGTGCCGACTTAAACATTACCAGGCTTCTGAAACCAAATAATTGAAAAATCAGTTCCTTACTTTTCCATCAGTAAGACAGCAACACCAGTGCTGAAAAAGATCTGCCTGTTGTCAAATCAGTGCCAAGGATGTGAAATTAGGGCCTTCTGTGGCTTTTTTTTTTTTTTTTTTTTTTTTTTTTTCCCCTGTAGTTTCTGGTCTGTTTAAAACCAGTGTAATAAATTCAGAACCAAGCTGAGTCAAGTGTTGGAGCTGGTGCCAGCTCTCCAACTGCTCTGGGATGGGCACAGAGTTCTGGGATTAGGAGGAGAAACCCCTTTCTAGTCTTTGTGTAGGTATATACGTACTACTTGCATGCATATGCACATACAGATCAAGTGCCAAAAACTGCCAAATGTTACAAATTCCGGGCTAGCTGTCTTACTGGTGAGCTTAGCACTGCTCATAATAGTTTGATTCAATCTCCTTAATAGATTTGGCCAGGAATACAAGTCTCAGATCAGGCTCAGATTTCTCCAGACATTGGAGGGAGGCAATGATTAAAAATAATACTGGAAGCTTGCTTTGAAGTTTTGGTCTGTAGTAGCCTGTAATGCTCATGACCTCGGGCAGCACTGAGCAGTATAAAGAACTGTTCTTGCAAACTTCCATCTTCACAGGGTCAGGCCTTGCCTAGAGGTGACACGGTCACTCTGCTTGTAGATGCAGTGACAAATGGGAGGTGGGTGTTACTTAACCAAGCTGCTCACCAAAATATTTGAAAGGAAAATGGAGTTGTCTTCCTCTGAGATATTGAAAGGGTTGGGTTTTTTTGTTTTGTTTTTGTTTTTTGAGTGCCTGATGTAGCTGCTGCTGCAATTATAAAACCAAATAGTCTGCTTTTGGAGAACTATTAGCATTGGCAATGACATCAAGCACCAATTCATCAGGAGCCATAGTGTCAACCACAGTTTGGTAGTGCAAAACAAACAGAAAGCTGAGATGCTGTTCTGGGGAGAGGAAAGAGCTGCTCTGGGGAGGGCATTACATTATGGGCACCTTTTTCTTTTAACAATAACATTTAATAGCCTTTTAAAGAGCATTTTCCCCATTCCCCCAAGTAATTTCTTGGCAAGCAGTTGAGAGAAAGGAAGAAGTTTTTTTTCTAAGGGCTTTTATATGATACTAAATAAATCTAGCAGCCTTCTGAACAACAAACCCCTCCCCTGCACTGCCCAGACTGTCTCTTACCACCAGCTCTCGAGTGGCCTGATGGTGTCTGACTGGTAAGTGCTGAGAGCATTACCAAACCACACTGAGGGCTGAACTGTCCCGTGGATGCCAGATGGAACCAGCATCGAGTTGTTATTATTATTTATTAATTATGCACCTGACTAATGTGCAGAGCAATTTAGAGCTGTTAAAATGCACATTACAAATGGAAAACAGGAAGCCTTTTCTTGAAGAACCTGTCTGTTCTCCAGGGATAGACGCCTTCTAAATGGAGAAGTTTTGCCTATGTCAAGGCAGAAGATAGATGATGGACTCCCGGTCACCTCAACAGTGTGTCTATCCCGGTCCCCTCTTTCTACACTGGCTTTACAAGCCCTGTTGTCGTATATGGCACACGGTGGAGGGTTGGAGCCTGCTGAGTATGCCCTGCTCCTTTACAGATCAAGTCTCATGTACAAGGGACCCCCACTGGATTTTCTTACTGGATTCCCTTGATACTCACGGGGGAGCAGGCAGAATTTGTCCCTGAATATGGAAGCTGGTTCTACAGCTGAAAGGAGGTGGTACATGCTGGAGCTGCAGATCAACACTGCACATATGAACCTCTGTTCTAGGAGCATGACCAACAAAACAAGAAATATGAGCAGCTGTTCACAGGGTGACAGAGGTGACAGAGAAAGAGAGGTTGCCTTTTCTTGCAGCCAGAGGGAGCATTAAACTTGCAGGGGTCAAGGGCTAAGATGTGGATCCTTTTTCGTTCCTCTATCATGTTGTGGCTTGTGTAGCTGTATAATTTGGGACCTCTCATGGTGTGGGGCTTAATATTGTTTGCCCCTAAAATCAGCTTTCCCTGCAAGCTGGAAGTACTCCTGTGAGCAAGGAATAAGAAATGGTTTACAGGGAGAGCTGGGAGGAGGAACAGGACATGCCAGGAGTCAGAAGAAATCAGATGAGAGAAACAAGCAAGAGTAAAAATTTGGAACCTCTCCTGCCCCCTCTCCCACATTTTTGATATTAAATTAAAAAAAATAAACAGCAGCACCTAATAGTGTATCCAGCCTGTGAACTGGGCTGAACATTGTGCTGACGATCCTGTTCCTGACATTTGCATGCCATGAAGCAATGTAGTGCAATGTGATATATATTATTCATGCTCTCATGTACCTCATTTTAGCTCTGTGTGACAGCACTTCTAGGATCAAGGTTCAGCACACTTCAGTGAACCTGGAGGCTTTATGGTTCTGATGCCCGGAAGCAAAACAGAAAAGAAACATTTGGGTTGTGAGACATCTTTTGCCCAATGGATTTTCTTTGGATCATCCCCATTAACCAGGTCTTTGGTCAGCATGCAAATAGACAACATCTTTGTCTCAAGCATATACCTTAATGAAAAGGATTTAATTAGTGTAGATTAATTTAAGATTCAATTTAAAAACAGCTTAGTTAAAGCAATGTGGATAGCTGTGTAGACACTTTGATCTTTCTAAACTAGACTTTTTTAGCTGAGTTTAAGACATTTAGGCCAATGTGAAACAAGGTGCTTGCCAATTAGTAACAGGGGCTTAGCTCATCCTAGATAAACTGCTTTAAGTAAATCAGAATAAGCTTGTGGGCAGATAAGGACTAAATAGGTCAGAGACAACTGGTGTTGACTTAATAGATTTGCATTTCCCTCTGAGTTAGTTTAGAGCTGGTGCCCTCACACCGTAGGGTGCCTTTGCTGACAGTGCTGTTTTTCAGAGGAGCTATAAAGCTGAGTTCCTGACCAACTATTAAACTCCACAAAATACTCTTTACTCTTACATTGACCTGCTTCTATTTGAATACAATTTGTGTTTAGGATGTCTGAATTTTAAATCAGTGATTCTGCCTTGTGCTTGTGGCCCTGATCCTGGGTGCTGATCGACAAGTGCACATCACAAATTAAGAGGATGTCGAGTGGATGGCTTTAAGCCGCTTTTGTGGTGCTCTGCCCCACTCTAAGGACAGCACTGTGTTGATTCCTGCGTAACATCCATCCAGGCAGCTCTAAATTATGCAGGATGCCAGCAGTCCTTTGTGGGTGGAGAACATGAACCTCTGCATCCTCTTCAGCAGGCTGAATCTGCTTTTGGGAGGAGGGTGTGTAAAGGTGCTGTGCTAATTCCATGCCCCCTGACTGTCCACCTGTAGTGGATGACTCTGTGTTATCCTGGCTGTGGGGTTGCCCCCACTGTGGCTGTAATTGCAGCACATGCCTAGGGAAGGCCTGTACTGGCAGTCACTGGGAGCATTGCGTGGTACTGATGCCAGAGAGCTTAGGACATTTTTGTGGGGTAAATCAACAGTGGGTGACAGAGATTCAGATCCACGGTTTTCCCTTTGTTTTTACATCAAATAGGTATTTTGCTGTTTTCTGTTAAGCAGACTCTGGAATGGTTGTTTCGGTGGTGACAAATACATGGTCAGCAGTTATTTAGCACCTTGTTTTTCAGAAGTGCATGTCAAAGAAACTGAGAGGATGGACCCTCTCCTCCCACCCCAGACAATCTCTTAAAGAGACCCACCATGGTGTCACACTGCTGCCCAAATATCAACTAACCATTGACAAGGCTTCTGAAAAGCAACAGTATATCATTATCCTCGTCATCTACAGAAGAAAATTGAGGCAGAGAGAAGCTAGGTCATTTGCCTAAATCTCTACGCAGCCAGGGATGTGAACTCAGAGCTGCTGGAATAGGAGCCCATGACATGGCTCTTAGACCTTTTTACTTCTGTTGAAAATGTTATTTGACGTTTGCATTCAGCTTGCAAAATGCTTTAGTTCCTGACAGATTTAAAGCAATATGTAAAACATTAGGTTGAGATGTAAACAAGAGAAATTAAAGCCCTACACCCAGGGCCAAAATGGGCTAAACTGGGTGGGCAAAATAACACTGCAAGAAATAAAACCAAACCCTTGGTTTGTGGAGGCACTGACTTATTATGATGCGTACATAAGAAAAGAGATCAGTGTCTGTAAGAGGCCAGACACTCAAAGAGATTTGGGTTTATTCCTTTCTCTCATTGTGATCCCCATACTGTGGTTCTTTGTAGACTGCTGGGAAGATGGAAAGCTACACCCAGTGATCATTTTTAATTAAGAATAGTTGCTATTATTTAGCATACTGACACGGATAGTGTATCAAGGGAATTTCTGACTTTGTAAGATAGACAGAATTGATGACAAAAGTCTTTCTTGAAAGCTAATTGTTTGAAGCATATCCAAAATTGTGCTTGCTTTGCCTGTGCTATTAATCAGAGGGTGGAAGCCAGTCAGCGTGCTGAGCTTCAGGGGCAGATTTGTTAGCCCACATTGGTTTTGCTGAAGTTTTGGGCAGGGACTGAAGTAGAGCGCAAGATTTCATTCTGTTTAGAAGCAGCTGTCATCAGTATCACAGGGACAAGGGTCCAGTCCTGAGACATGGGCTCTGCCAGGTCCCTTTGTTGTTTGTCCCAGGCTGTTTCTCTGAGGGTCCGTCACAAACCCCATAGGGCACTTGAACAGGGGCACCCCACCTGGCACTTGAATAATGGGGTGCCCTTCTGCAGAAGGTAGCGTTTCTGGTGGTCACTTTATACTGATGGTGGTTCACAGGGGAATCACCACTGAGTATTTCTCATTGCTATGAGGCATGAGGTGGGGCTCTCAGGTGCTTGTTGGCTGACCCTGGTGAACCACTTGGTTTCACAGTGAGATGCTGCAACGTGCTGTGTATTTGTGCTTTTACTGGCTGCATTTCGTTTTCATGTTCCCAGTTCTGACACATCTCTGGGTGTCAGGATGAGACCTCCGTGCACTCTGTTCTGCTGCATCCAGCCAACTTTGCAGGCTGTGGTGTGTACCACTGGAAGACCCAAATTAGTTTTATGCCTTCAAGTAGTCATGGTGCTTTCTATATGATCGTTTGGCTAAAGTTATCCTTCAATGTTAACATCGACAAGTAAAAATTCAGCTACCATTTCCACACTGAATCTTGTCACCTACTCCAGACTTTTTCCCCTTCCATCCACCCATCACTTTAAAATGTGAGAAGTCATTCCCACCAGTGAGGCTGCTGCTGTACTGGGGCACTTCTAGTGTCGAGAGCCAACACCTCTCCCTCTTCTTCTGTTTATATTTATTACAATCTTTTTTGGTATGTAAGTTCTAAGTTCTCTGTAACAGTTCTTTGTTTCTACAATGCTTAGGAAGAAAGGATCCATATTTATGAACAGAGATTATAGAATGTAAAGTAATAACAGTAAAAAACCACAGTAGTAAAAATTCTTGTAAGAATCTGGGCCATGCTGATAGTCATGTTACAGGATGCAACTAAAATTAAGTTTATCTGTTTTTTCCTTGTTATGAGTAATTCTGGAATATTTATAGGAATAAAGTATAAGAAAAAAAAGCATGTCAATGAGGAGTTAAAAATATTGACTTTTGGTACTTTTAATAGGAAGACTTTTCTTAGTTCTGAAGGCAGGCTTGTATCAATGTTGAATTCAATTTAGGGATTGAATTTAACATGCGTAACCCACTGGGTTTGAAACTATAAAGGGACTTAAAAATGTACAACAGATAGGACCTTAGAAGTCTAAAGGATCCTTCACAAGATGAAAAGTATTTTATGTTGTTTGAGATACAGTAGTCTCTGAATTACACTTCAAAAAGCTTAACATATCCTTAAAATACATTTACAAGGGAAGATAATAATGTACAGTTTTAAATTTAGGCAGTGGATGTTCACCAATAAAGTTTCATCATCTTGCATAATTTAAGGTAGTGTGGATATTATCGTTGAACTTAAAGAGAAAACTGAAAAATGTGGAGACCCCTGCTTACTGCTGATGGCTGTGTAATGCTGTGAATGGTTGTAAATTCTTTGGGGAATCCACTCATGCCTTCTTCTTGTATATTTATAAGAAAACTGTGGTATTAAAGTTTCATTTGCTTCTGTTTTAAACCGAAGCAAAAACAGGAGTATAAAAGCCATCGAGGAATGCAGAAGTATTACTAATGTTTCAGAAAATTGAATTATTAACCATAACACAATAACGCTCAAGGCCTGCTAGATGTTGCCTACTGATCAGCCCGCCTTGAAATTATGTTTATTTGCTTAAGTGAGTTTTTGGTTTATATTCTGTGAAAACATTTTTTTTTTTCCCTGTGCGTGAACCCAAAATTGCTTAGTCTGTGTCCTTTTCCCTCGGATGCGATACCATAGCAGCAGCAGCAGAAGCACACGCAGTTGCTAGCTAGGTAGCTTATTATTATGGTCACACTCCAGCACACAGCATACTTGTTGGAAGTTTCCAGAAATATTGCACTGCAGTCATTTTCCTTGCCGTTATGCTAATGGAATCAGGAAAATCAATTGTCCTTAAGGAACAGGGGAATGAGATGTGCTGTAAATGCCACAGGATGAGTGATTGGTTGATTGCAGGGATGGTGATTCAAACGCGCCTCATCTCTACATTATCCTGATGAATTTTTATGGCCCTGCCTTTTTTTCTTCTATAGCTGTGGAGGAAGGTTTATGGCTTGCAGCTTTTTAGTTGATTGAATGCAGCTGGCATTGTTGCAGTGCAGAACAAATAGGTACTTTTTCTTTACAGCCTTAAAAGTAGATTGAAGAAATTGCACACCAACATTTTTGCAACAAAAGCATTCTTAAAAATGCAGATATTTTATGAAATTACTTTGCTCTCCTTCTCTACTGTCAGTAATCTTTCTATCAGAATAAAGGACAAAAATTGCTTGAGATTCTAGAGGAACATAGCTCCAATTTTTTATTCTTATCACAAAGAAAGCTAACTAAGGAGTTTCATTAGTATTCATTTTAGCCCAATGTAATTTTCTCCTTCCTAGTAACAAAAAAAGAAAAAAATGTATGCCTGTAACACCACTGAACCAAAGAAGGTCATCCTAAGTATATCAGCATTTTCTGTAACTCTTTCAGATTGTATTCACAAGGTAGTAAAGATAACTGCTTCAGCTCAAATTATAATGGTTCTAGTTACAGAATATAGAACGCTATATAATATAAAGGGTCTTATTTGATTGAATAAAACAACTCCCGTGATCAGCTCTGAGTGCTCGGCTGCTGACAGCTAAAACCAAACACATATGAGCATTCCAATTATGTCCAATTAATTTGTGGATAATTTATTCTTCCACTATACACTTTCTACATTACAAACAATGTTCGCGTTACGTAGGGAACCTTTTTATGAAGTGTCTGTTTCAGAGGTGGAAACTCAGCTTGTTATCCCCTTTGAATTAGGAGTCTTTAATGGCATTAAAACTCAGGGTTACAGTATTTCCTTACGGAGCTATGCAGTTACACTGTCAGGACTTTTTGAATTTTTTTTTCCATTACATTTTGCATATATTTAATATTTTCCAAACCAAGAGATCTATAATAGCTATGCACTGTGACATCTTTCTGACACAGCCATGCCTGTGCATTTCTAGCCTGATTTATAACAACTTCGTTATTCTTGGGTTGCTCCTAAACAGTGCCTTCCAGCCACATGATTAGTTGGTAATAGTTACAGGAACGCGTGAGAATTTAAGATGAGCTCAAAACGTTATTTCCATCCGTGCCTAAATCTGGTGATGGTATCTGTAGGTGAAACAGTGTGCTATTGTTTTAAATACAGAAGGCCTGATTCACCACTGTGTTTAATCTCATATAATAAATTGCATCTGTGCCAAGCGGGTGCAAAATATCACCGCTGATGGGATTGGGGAATTGCGATTTGATCGCGTTTTACACTCAGTTTGTACAGGTGTTAATATCAGCATGAGTGCAAGGAAATGAGAAACACTAAAATTAAAAGAAATCCCTCTGTATGAAAAACTAAATTCAAATTTATGGTATTGTAAGATTTCACTTTTACATGTGCCTCACTGAAATCGTAAAATGCCTCTAAGATTTGTATCAAAATCGTGTTTAGTAAAATACTGGTGTTCTAAAGAAGCATTTATGTGTAACAGATTATAGTACATACCCTGGGTAAATGTGGGCTTAAGTAGGACATAAGTAACACACAGTCCTTGTCCTGTGAATTTCACCTACTGACAACATTATAACGAGAATCAGAGGTGCCAGCTCGTAGGGCTTACCTTAACAGAGGAAAAGAAATATGATTTTTTTAGCATTGTGACGACTCTGTTCACAGATGTCATGGATATTGATGACACTGTTTTAGTTTTTGCCGCCAGGTTACTGGAAGCAATTTTATTTTTATTCTTTTCATCCTGTTACTTCTGTTATGATCACTACTCTACAGAATCTTCACTTGTGTTTTTTTCTCGTTTCAGATACATACCTAGATAAAATTATTGTGACTTGCAAAAGCCCATTATTGGAAATAAATACATTCTGGGTTTATTGTCTGTCAGATAGATTTGGTAGAATTTAATTTTATATACATAATATTGTTCTTTCCAGTGTCCTGGTTTCACAATGAAGCAATTTCCTCAAAATAATTTATTGGTAATTCATTAATGTGAAATGGTAATGACCTTCTCGGTTTATTTGTTAACGATGTTTCTTTTTTAATCTGAAGCACATAAATTTAGTTTCATTAATACATTTCTAGCTAAAATTGCAAAAGTTTTTTGTGTTCTTTTTGGTCACAATGGATTTAATATGACCTGTATCAACCACAGGGAAGCAGAAAAGCAATAGCTGCGTCATGAGTGTTCGCCAGAACAGATTCATGTCTTCCCAAGCGCGTGTGGATTCCAAGGCAGCTTACACTGATAACGCTTTAAGAATGGTTTATTATCATAGTTACAAAGGCAGAGAGCCAGAGTCAGCTTTTGCTGACTAATACGAATGGTCTTTCTTGTTTATGTTTTGGTCAACCATCTAAGTGGACGCAAGAAGGTAGAAAGGAACCATTTTGGATGTTAATGAATGAAAGAAAATTGCCGTTCATCAGATTACAAAGCCCGCACTCATTCTGGTGAGCAGCAACCAGTAGATGTTCATGTGTCTGTTTAGGCAGTAGATATTTCTGGTGGAAGTAAGGGGGCTCTAACAGTCCTGTCTCCTGTGGACGTTTGCATTCCCAGTGCATTTATTTACATTAGGGTTGTTTGTGCTGTATTATGCCTGATTGAACCAAAATCTTTTGGAGAGCAAAGCGCGTTTATTTTGACATTTTCACATGGAAGTCGGCCATCACCCCTATAAGGAGAGTAAGCAAGATTTATGATGGGAATATTGATTTCCTTTATACTCTGTTACAAAATACATCTAAGCACAAAAGATAAGCTAGACCTCTTTGTTTGCTCCTTCTTGCCATCTGATGTCAGGACTTGCTGCAAGTGCTGTTATATTTTAAATCATAATGCAGTGAGGAGGCAATTTGGGATCATCTATACATCTTTGTATATTTAAAAACCTTAGAGGTTGAGAGCTTTAGCAAGACTAAACAGAACTTCCAGCCTGCGAGAAGGGGGAGATGTCTTTCCAGTGGCCCTGTGGTACCTGTCTCCAGTCACTCACCTGCACCAGCTCTCTCGTCTGCCCCTAACGTGCTGTCTAGGCCAGGGCAGGTGTCTGCAGTGAAGGGAAAGTTGCCCGTGCTCCTCTGCTCCAGTGTTGGGAGAATGGCCAGTATCTGCCATGCAGAAGCTGGAGCAAGGATGAAGCTCTCAGCTGTTGTTACCAGACCTATATCCTATCAAGGTGTAGCTGATCTGCACACAACACTCGGGCCTGTTTTCCCAAATGCTTTATCTACATAGTTTGTGTGAGGTGTCAGCAGTGGTCACGCTCAATCTGTGAGCTCTGTCTGGCTCCTGCTAATGTGACTGACAAATATCTCTTTGCAATGAGAACACGATCAACCCAACAGCCAAAAGTAAGTAAATTAAATCTTTCCAGGATCTGAGTCCTGGTAATTCTGTTCCTTCACCTTTTGCTTCATTTATTATGGGTCTGATTTTTTCCAGGGTAAGTTCTCTGAGGTAGGAACAACATGGACACAAAGTCAAATAACGATGTTAATAATAGGGTGACTTTTTGCCATTTGCCAATTTGCAAAAACTTACTGAACACATCTAAGCTAGCATTAATAATGCACAAACCCCCCGTTTCTCCTTCTTTCTTTGGCTCTCTCCTTATTACACGTATGGCTTGACCTTAGAAAAAGAGTGAGTAATTTTTTCTTGGAATGGAAAATCTTTCTACTCTGGGTTTAAACTGAAAATAGAACCTAGCTCAAAAACCAGAAACTGAAATTCATGATTGTTTCTAAAGGTGTGTATATCACAGAGTGCTACGTGACTTACTATTCCTTATTCGAAACCAGCAACAAAAAAGAGAAATATCAGTTAACCTTGAACTAAATTGGATTGGGAACCTAAGTACATCCTTTTGTGACTCTCCTTAAATAACATGTGTACTATGAAGAAAAAAAAAAACCAGCAAAATCGGGAGAATCTGATTACTATAAAGTAATCCCACTAGGGGGTGCAACAGAGTAAATTATTTCTTGCATGAAAATGTGTTAAACTTCCTGAGAATCAGAATTATTCCTTGTAACTGAGCCAGCTCCAAGAGTGACTGAAGCTCAAAATGTGAAGTATTGTCTGCTTGCTACTCCTTGGTCATCAAGGCTAAGATATCAAGGCAATTCTTTTAGTAGCTAGGCACTACCTGAGGTAGAGAGCTTTATTCGGAATTGTTCACTTACAGCCCGTCTAGAGAAGTCTGTGTTCCGTGCGACAAGGGGAAGACAGAATTATCCGTGTTTGCTTTGGAATTAGATACGTATATGGTTTTAATATGGAAATAACTGATACATATTTTTTTCTGAAACAGACATGGCTCTTCTTGTCTCTTTTTAATTTGGAGATGCTATGAGTGGCAGACATATCAAGTAAGAGCCATTTGATGTTTCAGTTTCTTCCTGTTCTGTTTTTATCATGCTTAATTTCCATGCTATGCTTTGATGCTGTGCACCCGTTTTTTAGCTGTAAATGCATATTTCACATATTATGTGTATTCCCACAGAGAAAGAAAGATTTACTGGTATCCTGTGCTAAAAAAAATAATAATAAAAAAAATCCAAATATAATCATGCAGTGGCATTCTATTTTAATGAAAGTTACAGATGGATACAGCTTCTGCTCTCCAATAACAGCTGATGTGCAGCCAAGGTGTATACTGTACAAACATGCTAACAGTGCTGAACCATTTATGTAAAAATTAGCTTTTTTCCTGCAGCAGTTATCTGTAAAGTAAGTCTTCCTATTTTTCCTTTTGTTGTTATTCTGTGCTTAGAGAAAGCCAGTCTCAAAACTACAACAGGGTTCATATACAATTCATCCAGTATTTTCTGTACATTTGTTGAATAGATCTGTTTGGAAAACAGTGCATTAAAAATGCATTAAAAAAAAAAAACATCCTCAAAAAGCTATTTATAAGTGAAGTGACTTACAGTTGTTTGCTGGATTTACAAAATCATTGTCTGTTCTTAATGGTGCAGTGTGAGTCCACTCCAGGTGTTTTGGATTGCCAGGATTCTGTGGTCAAGGGCTGCAAAGGGGTTCAGCACGGAAAAGAGCAGATCTTGCAAGTCTTTCTGAATACAAATATTTAATGAGAGCTTGTGCAGATAAATTTGTAATACAATAATTGATTGATGTGCGTATGCGCATGTTTATGTGTGTATGAATAACAGTTTCTGAACCTCTAGCTTTGTGTGCTGTCAGAGAAAAGATAAGTTGAAATAACATAAGGGCCTGGCGTAAATTGAAGAAATGTGGGAAATTCAGTTAAAGGCTGAAATGTCATCTTCAATTCACCCCTGCTGTACTTAGTTATTGCAGCACACTTGGTACATAAAGTCACCCACTGTTCAGAGCCTTGTCTAAGAGAAGGCACTATTATCTGTGATGTGCAGGTACAAGAGGATAAGTGAAAGATGATGTTTTGGCCCAACTTTGGAGTTTTCCTGATTTCACTCTGTTTAAATGAGTCTTTTAATGTTGCTTTGGCAAGTTTGTCCTCTAACTGAGTCTCCCTTTTGTTGTTTTTTTTTTTGTTTACATGAGGTGCAAGCTTTTTATTTTATGTATTATATCTGTGTATTTATGAGTCTGGGTTACCAGGGTCATTCTGACGACCAGTTCTAAGTGCTACAGAGGGGCCATTCTTTCCCTGAAGTACTTTACCAATGATTTGATATAACCGTGGGCTAGTGTTAAACATGCAGCTGGGTTTTCACTGTCATTTGAGCAGGTATTTATTACATTTTTAGAAGGATTCCTTTATCGCACTGGGCTCTATCCATGCAATGTTAGCTTCTCCGGTGTTGATTTTGTCAAAACTTCTTGCAGTTCACTTTGTTCCATGGCTGCAAAGCCAAGCACGATGTAGTCCAGAGGGAGGCCTTCTTTCCTCCACAACTGCATAATGTCTGGCTGGGCCAAGACCCTCTGACAACATTCTTAAGAGTGAAGTTGCCGGCATCAGTTAAGGTACTTGGAGATCCTGGTTTCGTCCTGTACCTTCACACTGGGATACAGAAATTCCTTCCTTGTTGTATCAGAGAAGACTTTAAAGAACCTTTGGCCTATGATTCTAGAGGGTCTGAGTGATGGGCAGTTCTGCTTTAAAGGCCAGACTGGGGTTGCTGACCTTTTTTCCCTTAATCGATGAGGAAGGAAAGGCCAGTGGTTGGGATAAATGCCTTGCCCTTGCTTATATCAGAAATGATCTGAGAAGCCAGGAGCAGCAGTAGAAAGCCAAGCAGCCACACTGTATACATCCATACAGAACATCTGTGCTCAACACTAGGACTGTTATATGGTGTCTGCTTTATCATTTATCAATTTCACTCTTGATAATTAGTTCATCTTTTCATTTCTGTTTTAAGAAAGCCTGGCCTCCCCTGCTCCTGGCAGTCTTTGTTCATTCATGTCCTTCCCTTCCCTCTCCCCCATCACCATCCTGCAGTCAGAGGTCAGGGAGGCAGGATTGCTGTGCCACATGACTGGGTAGCTAGAAGACTGTAAGATCAGGAGTGGAAGGGGAAGGTCCCAAAATAGATCTGCTGCCAATGAAACACAGCTTTTTTTCCATCGTGATGTTAGTTTTGGGGCCCTTACTCCCTCTTAAGCTTTGCTAGTTCAGCTGCATGTGGGCTGTGCAAAACCGGGACAGAAGCAAAACAAATGCAAGCAAATAATATTACCGTTTTCCCATACTGGTCACAGGTTATGCTTACAACACAAAATTAATACCTCTGCTCTGTAATATAAAAAGGGATCTAGTGGGCTTGTAATTTCTGCATGTTGTGGTTGAACCAAAAAGTGATTTCAGGGCAAATCTCAAAAATCTGTGACCTGCCCAGTATTCTGAGTTCTCAAGCAACTGTTACTTCCGATGGCATATTGCTGTGCAGCTTTTGTGGTCAGGGATAAAAAAAAAATAGTTTTGAAAGCTATTCCAGCTTTTGGCACCTAAATCCTTTGGCATGTGGATTCGTTTAGAATAAATTGACAGTCAGATCAGCAGACCCAATATGTGCTTCATTAAGTGTCTGACAAAGACATGTTAGGCAGTAATCAGTGCATGAGACTGTTGATGTTTTCTTAGTAGTAAGTAGTACAGTGTGGTACATGATACAGCGTTACTGGGCATCCCAAAAGGTTAACATCTGTCATCAGAATTACTGTACAGAATATCCTGCTGTAGGTATTGGAGAGGCAGCTGCACTATCTCAGATGTAGCTGTCTGGTAATCAGAGGCATAAGCAGACTTTTTAGCAGAGATCTTTGAAACAGAATGGTATGGCATGGAGCCAGCATGTTTGATTTTTGTAGAACTATGTTCCTGTTATAATAATGGTGCTCTGTGGTTATGTAGAAGGTGAACGTAAGTATGGTCGCTCATATTTCAAATTACTTTGCTTGTCCATGAGAAAATTTTTCTTTATGCAGACACCTATTGAGATCATTGGGACCTTGTTTGCATATGGTCTGGCTACGTACCCTCAGGATTTGATCTTTCCACATCAGTCACCATTGAAACATAAGCATCTTCAGAAAAGTGTATGGCAACTTCCTCTGGAATAACTCACTTCACAGTGGAAATGCAGAAGAATTCAAAGGATGACTTGAGAGCAGCCCTGCAGAAAGGGGTCTGGGGGTGCTGGTTGACAGCAGGTTCAATATGGGTCAGCAGTGTGTCCTGGCAGCCAAGAGGTCAAACCACATCCTGGGGTGTGTTAAACATAGTATGACCGGCTGGTCAAAAGAGGGCCTCGCAATTTAAGAAGGATGTTAAGGTCCTTGAACGCATCCAGAGAAAGTCAACAAAGCTGGTGACAGGGTTGGAAGAAATGTCCTATGAGGAGCAGCTCAGGACTTTGGGCTTGTCTAGTTTGGAGAAAAGGAGGCACCTAATGGCTCTCTACAACTTCCTGAGAAACGGAGGTGGAGAGGGAGGTGACAGGATGCGTAGGAAGGGTTCACAGCTGCACCAGGAGAGGTTTAGACTGGACATTAGGAAGCATTTCTCTACCAAGAGGGTTATCTAACACCAGAACAGGCTTCCTAGAGAGGTGTTCGATGCTCCGTGCCTGTCAGTGTTTAAGAGGCATTTGAACAATGGCCTTAATAACATGCTTCAACTTGTGGTCAGCCCTGAATTGGTCAGGCAGTTGGACTAGATTATTGTTTAGATCCCTTCCAACGGAAATATTCTATTCTGTTCTGTTCTATTCTATTCTACATCTTTCATTGGGTAAGCAAATCCCACCCTAACCAGAGGCAGATAAAGGTTATATGCCTTTGCCTGTAACTAACAATAGCCACATTTGAAAAACCATGTCTGGCCAAGTGTTCTTTCAGTAATTTTTAATTACTGAAATAAAAAGATGGGAAGAGGTTGAATTTTGACAATGAGTGAGCTGTATGGGCTGTATCATAGATCTGCTGGGACATCATCTGTGCAGGATAGTCCCTTGCAGCTATGACCTTGGCCTTGAGGGGCTTGGCTGTAACTCCCAGGCAGCGTGTTCACCTCGTGAGGAAGGAAGTCTGAACTAGATGTTTTGTGAAGTATTCTGTAAACACTCTAAATACATGTCAGTAAAGTGGGTGCATTGATAGGCCACTGTCTAGATAATGTCCTCTGTGATCCATTTCTGTACTAAAACTGTACATAGTATCACTGAAGGACAGGGAAGGGCTATTTATTAGACGTGTAGCATCCAAATAAGAAAACACTGCAGCTTTGAAGTTCAGTGCCTTGTACTGCCTATGATTTGTAGGACAAAGCCAAGGCACAGATGGAAGATAGACTTGCAGAAAAAATTTTCAGGATGGAGAAGCCAGCTTTGTCTTGAATAAACTGCATGAAATACTGTTTCCTTTGAGATAAAGTCTGGGACCAAATGGCTACTTTGCACATCTGAGAACTCCTAGTTTACTTACGTTTCAAAATTCTGATACTATTTAGGATGATTATTATTAGATTTTTTTAAAATAAAGAATCCTAGAAAATTTTTGTAGGTAAAGAACCCAGCTGTAGTAATTGACAGTGTAAGCTCTTAATTAATTAGCAGGTTTTTTTTTTTTTTAAATTCTTATGTTCCTAAGTATAGTATCAATTTTCAGGGAACACATGGCAATCACTTGTATGTTGACATTATCTTGAAAAATCAGTTGGATAAAGTGTAAAAGGAACATTGTCCAATATGCAGAACATTATTTGTGATTCTTTAAAATTTTAGCTCATTCTCCTACTGCCCAGTATTCTTCCTGCTTTTTTATTTTTCGTAAAAAACACAATTTAAGTACTCTTATGGTACAGAGTTTATGGGGTCTGTGACAGTACGGAACACAAATTTGCCCATTGTGGCCATTTTTTGTGGTTCTTCTTGGGAGAGTGGAAGATGATTTGTTATCTCCACTGTGCAGAGGTTCTGGATAAGACATGTGGCTGAGGTTCCTGACACATTTGTAACAAGTGAAGAGAACCTCGTAGCACACCTGCGTGAAAACAATTGTATGAAGAGATGCTCAATAGTATCTAAATATCAGTTTGGTCTGCCAGAAGTGCAGCATGAATTGTCAGGTTGAGATAAGGAGAAGATGATTACGTATCTGGATGGGAACACACTGATTGACTTAGGAAAGCTGGCTTAGCTCAGGGAAATAATTGTCAGGTGTTTTGCCCTGTTTGCTGACTTGAACAATGTACAAAATGTTGAGAGCTTGTAAGATACCTCTAAGAAATGTGTATGTCACAGACTGCATGACTAGTGCTCAAGTCAAAGATAAATAAGAAAATAGCTTAGACAGAAGAGCCTGTACAAGCTAAGGGGTTGTTAAGGAAGAAAATAGTTCATGATGGGAGGAAGAAAATGAAAAAGAAAATTCAAGGCTGTGCTTGAGAACACAAAGATGAAATCAGATGAAATGCCAGATGTAAACATTTGCAGGGTGACTGAAGGAAGCCCCATGCAGTCAGGAATGGCAAAGGAGGCTTTGTTCAGTGCAAAGTTCACTTGTTGAAAACCTGTGCTGAGGGGAAATGAAGAGATGGTTTGGCCTTGTGATGACAATATGCACATTTTAATTGTTTGACAAATTGCATGTAAATCAAGAGCAATAATCAAGGATATAGGCTCTGTTTCAAAAATTATCTGCCTCTGAAAATTAGGTCTTCACACCCAGAAATAGAAATCTAAGGCAGAGCCCATCGAAGCCAGCACACAGGCTGTCAGCCCCGTTGTTCCATGTGGAACGCCTTTGAAAATGGGAAATTATGGTAGGGAAGCAATAAAGAGCTCAGTTATCTGCTGCCTTTCACTTTGTCTTGTTGCCTACACAAATGCAGAATGCCAATTTTTTGCTGTTTCTTTGGCGGTGGCTTGTGTGGGTACACCTGCCGCTTCCTTTTGCTCAGGGGACCATGGGACAGAGGAGAATTAGGGCCCATGGCCGCTTTCGGGGTGTGCTGTGCACAGAGGATGTCATGTAGCAAACAGGGACACATGTCAGTAAAAGGCAGTGTCTGGCACTCTGTAGAGTTGGGCGTTGTAGCAGAGAAGACCTCGTCAAATCAAGGATTTTGTTAAGCAAGAATGTTAACTGAGCCAAAAGCTACAAGAACGTTGCTGTGGGCCCCATCTGGGAAAATGCCACAGATGAGATATTGTGGGAGTATGTAAGAGGATAAGTGGTAGGAAAAATGATATCTCAACATATATAAAACCTCAAAAATACATGAGGGTATAAAGTCTTAATATTAATTTCAGTGATATTCAGGGAATTTTTTAAAAGTGGTACCTCTAGGGGCTGAAGTAAATAGTTCCCCTTAGTATAAATGTTTGATTGAATTCCCAGGGTGCCAAAGTCATTGGGTATCACTAGTAGTCTGGAGCTACATGAACTGAAACAATTATTAGGGTAACAGAATCCAGCCCAGCTGATCGTTTGTGGACATCAGGAAGGAAATTTTCCATCCCTGCGAGGGTTGCTTAGCGGGTGAGGTACACCATGGAAGGTGTTTGTTTTGGTTGGTTTTTCATTTCTTTTGCAGATCACCCAGGTGTGGCTACCAAGTCATGGACTCATCTGTTGAGGAGAGTCGTTACAAACAATCCTCAGGAGATCTTGCTAATGAACCATTAGTGAAAAAAGATGAGAAAGATATAATCAGTGTTAGTTTCCTAAAATCTCACTAAGGGCAACACTGTAGCTCAGCTGCTAACCCTAGTCAAGGTAATAGGAGTGCACTAGAACCTCTGTTCAGACCAGCCCCAGAGGACTAGAAGGGCCCTTGGCTGAAACCTGTTCCCAGTTTGTGCTGTTGGACAGCAACCATGAGCTTACCTTGGTCTGGACCAGCCATGAAGAAACATTCAGGGGAGAACAGGGAGGGAACTATGGCTCTGAGGCACTGCATTTGGGCAGCAATTTTTAATTAATATAGTAATCATATATTAATTTGGTCAGGGCAGCTGTACCATGGGGGAACACGTGTGCTGTAGTGACTTTTCCTGTTGCTCATGAAGGGCAGCTCCACTGGAGCTGGCCAGGCAGTGTGGAGCCGCTCTGTGTGCTAAGAACAGCCACGTAGGGAGATAGTAGATTGTGGCCAGCTAATGTACATTTACATTGTGCCTTCCTTTCTACTGATTTTCTCAGAGGGCAAAACCTTGGAAGCTAGTCTTCAAAATGCTGTAGACAGCTGAAGATGCTGACCCAACATGAGAGGTATTTCCTTAGGATATCATAAAGGTAAAAAACCCCAACCTTCACTGAAAGCCTTGGCAAAGTGAAGGAGAAAGATCTGAGAGAAATGTATTTCAGATAGAGTCCCTAATTTTAACACAGTCACATACAGAACCCAGAAGGACATCTCTTCTACCCAAAAGGGCTTCACATTCCTCCTTTCTTACAGTCACATTCTTAGGGAGGTTATTTACAGCCTTTGCCTCCATGAGTGGCATCATAGATAAATTCCATAGCCACTGCCAGTAAGGAAATGTGTAGGTTAAGGGAAATATTTTACATTGAGCCATGAAAAACTTAAATATGAAACCTTCCCCCTCCTTTATTTTCTTTTTAAACCAGAGGTACAGAGTTCCTCAGGCACACGTCTTCACTGGAAAATTTCCGGCCTGAGCCTCATTATATGGACCATTACTGCATTACCGTGAAATCTCCTATTGATTTCAGCCATTGTGATCTGCTGGGAAAAATACCCTGCTCAAGGTTTTAATCACAGCTGCAACCTCCAAGCAGACCAGAAAGAGACACAGAGCCAGTGAAGAACACAGATCATTCACCTGAAATGATCCCATTAGTGCACCCGGGCCAGGCGGATGGACAGCGACGTTTCCATCCTGGAGCACCTTTGAGGCAGGAGAGAGGAGGTTTATAATGCACATTCCTGAGCCAGCTGGTGATTTGGGTTTCAGGAGATCCATGGCTTGCTAGCACAAGAGGATTGCTGTTCTGGCTATTCTGAAATCAGTGTCAGGAAGTGGATACACTTTAAAAAGTGACTTGTCCTCCTTCCTGAGCCGCTAATGAGAACAATCAGAAAAGCAAGATGACTCAACAGAAAATATGAACTGCTGGATACTAAAGGAACAAATCTAAACCTTGCATTTATTAATCTCAGTTACATGAGATAGGCTAATGGATTAAATGCATTTGTAGTGTAGTTACCAGTTTCATTTTTCACTCTGAAGATGATCGTAAATTTACCAAATCTCCCTTGCTTAAATGTACATTTAAATCAAAAATAACATTTCAGAGGGTATGAAGTGATGGACTTGAGACAGGCGTGTGTTTGTGTATCATTTCTCAATATGCAGATGCTGAAGAATTTGTCAGCAGTGAAACTATGGGATGGAGGATAGAAAAGACTACCCTCACCATGGTAATGTGTATGAAGGAGAGGGATGTTACGTCTGACTGGCTATGGACTCAGCTCTCAGCAAGTGCTTTTCTCAAGGAGTTTTGGTGCCTGGTTCACAGATTGTAGCTGTCATGGAGCACACATCACAAAGCCATGCATTATGAATGTGTCTGTCTTTTAACTTGAGGCGCAGGAGAAGTACAAAGATAAATTAGGTCCTCCCTAAATGAAGGAATGGATGACTTTCTAAGGTCATACAAGACAAATCTCAGGCATGCAAAGCACAGGCAGAACCTCTGGTGAAAGGCATGTGACCGTGGTCTCTGCACTGCTCCCTCATCTGGAAAATCATGGAGTTATATTGCAGACCTTTCTGCAGTTTTGACTGTAAAGATTATATACCAGGAAGAAGCAGGGCTCTTGCTCTTCTGATATATGTAAGACAACCAGGGCGTGTTTAATGCTCCTGAATGAGTCCAGAATCCAAGACCCACCTGCAAGATTCCTTTTGCTAATGCAGCCTTAATGTGAGCACACTGATGATTGAAACTACCAATTGGACAGATCGGGGAGCAAAGGTGTGAGAAGTACTAATAGATCTGCAGAAAACAGCAGTTAATTAGCTGACTGGTTTCTGCAGCTTCTGGTTGTTCTTAACCTGGAGCAGCCTTATGAGCCTTTCTCTTATTAAGGGGTGACAAGGCCATCACCCTTGTAGGTGTTTAGACGCCCTGATTTCTGTGGGAGTGAGATGGCTCAACATTTTGAGGCTCTGAGTTATAGTTCCTTCGGTTAATGGGTTTCAGCTGCAAAACTTCTAGTAGCTGTGAATCAGATGGCTATGTTGGCACTGGTTATAAATGAAACCCCTCATCTTTGTCAAAATCATTGTTTTTCTCCATGCGTAGTACCTCTAAAATCTACCTGTGGCTTGTTTCAGTCCTCTTTAAGTTATTTTTTCTGTACTGCAGGGCCTGTCACATGGAGAAAGAGACCTACTTCTATTAGTGGTGATGAGGAATAATTAAGTCTGTAGCACAGAGTGACACAATTTTTGTGGGATTTTCTTGCAAGTCTAGGAAAATGGTGAAATGCATTCGTCTTTCTAGGCTAAGAACAGGGCGTAGAAATTGGGTAACCGCTCAGATTTCAAAAGCATTTACCATTTCTTAAACTCTAGACGCGACATCAATTTTAATAAGGTACTTGCAGACCTAAAACGAAAGTAGCATTACTGTGGTTGCTGGCTTTTGTTTAAATCTCTGTGGAACCACTCAGATGCTGAAAGTTTCACTTATAGTAAAGGAAATGTCAGACATCATTTTGGTTTGTGAGAACCTGAAAGTGGTATTGACTGGAACCTATGTACAAACAAAGGTGAACCTGTCTAATCAGCTCCATTTTCAAGCCAAAGGAAAACCAAAAAGAAGACAGCTAATGTGTTAATATTTTATGTTTAAGATCACTATGCTATGCATTACTGATTTGATGTAAAAATACATCACTTTTAACTTGAAATACTTCTCTGCTTTTCTGTGGCAGTTTCACCGTTTGTAGAACAGAGACTATAAACCCTGAGATATTTTTTGTTCTGTGCTCGTATAGCAGAAATACAATGTACTGTTAATCTGTGATTAAGGCTGTTATGTATAATGATAATATAAATAACAGCATTTACCTATTTCTTGTAGAGGGTAGTGTACACAATCCAGTGGGTATCACTATGTGTTCCATCATGTTAACAAAAGTAAGACGACAACTTTTCATTCCCAAATTTTAGTGAAGCTGTCTTTAACGCAGAAGTAAACACAGATGTAAGATTTTCCTCATAACCACAGGGTTTATCTATATGCCAGGAAACTTGTTGGTGTTTAATATTTGTTCAAAAGCTTTCAGTAGTAATTTCTACCAACCAAAGCCACACAATTGACAAGGAGCAAAACTGAACTCAGCCAACAGGCAATTTATGACTGTTCTGTGTTTCTGCTTTCTACTGGTAATAGCAAATGTCAGTGTGGATACTCATCTCTTGACACCAGAAGGAAGGGTGACCTGCCCCTTAATGGAAACCCTCTCCTTGCTACTGAGAAGTGGTTCAAGAAGTCACTGGACTTCATCTTGGCATTTCAAACACATTTACCTTTGCTCAAATGGTCAGGCCAGGGGGAGGGAGGGCAGCTGCCACAAGCCACCACACGATGCTGGATCTAACATTTTTGAAGGGGGTGGTAAGGTTTTGTTCTTTGGGCAAGGGAGAATAAAACTCCTTTGGCAGCAGAGGAGTTGAGGCTGGACAGTCTTATGAACAACTTAGCAGGGCACAAGGTAGGATCAGAATAAAGTGATTTATTCTTGTGATTTATGCCTGCCTTGAGTGCAGACATTGTTCTCCTGAAGTGAGACTGCCACTGATAGCTCCTGCTGATGCTGTCAGGCCTCAGGTGAGAAGTATATTCAGAAAAAAATGTAAATTGGATCTCTTAGTATATTACAGTATTTAACTCGCTGCCCGTGCTGGTCAAAGTCACAGGCTTGGACAAGGACTACCAGGAACTGCTGCTTGAAAACACTTCCATATAAAACCACTGCAGTAAGAGATTGCTCTTGTTGAGAACTTGAGTCTGGGCTATGCTTTTGGTTTGCATGGATCTGTTCAGAATCAGGACTGGCCTTGAGCAGCCTTCCAGGCGTGAGGGATCCAAGTTGGAGTCAAGATTTAAGTGAGCTAGACAGTGTTACTTATGAATAGAAGTGGTTTCAAGCTGTTTTAAGGAGTTACAGGGAGTTCAAGGAAGGGTTAAGCTATTTGCATACACATAGAAACTGGATTAGGTGGTTCTTGAATGACTGGTTCGATCAGCAATGTTTTACTCTCGTGTTCTTTTGCTTGTCTTTTCAGAGAACAGAACAAAATGCTTTACAAACATTTGATTAATATTTCTTACAATATTTCTTAACTTGGCCTTTTTAGCATTTGAACTTAAAAAACAAGCTCATTGAACTATCGCTTGGGTATAAACTTAACTGTATCACTTCACTACTATGAGAAAATACTCCCTACACATGAATACCAATCAGTCCACAGTTGTTTATAAAGTGCATAGTGGCTGGAGTAGGTTAATGCATTTAACAAATAAATGAACCACAAGGCAACCTGGCAAATATGGGATAAAGAAAATATGACAGTTTAGATTCTTTATAGAGGCATAAACCGAACTCCCACCAAGATAATAATAAATAATAAACTTCTTGTTTTTTTAATAAAAACATGGGTTTGGAGAGATAAGAAAATATATGAATTTATGTTAATTCTGCTTGTAGCAGACATCATTATGAATATTAAGAAAGTGAAGCTTATATTTTAATCACAGTTGTAATTTACATTCATAAAATATTTTGTTCCCTATGGTCAATTAGAAGGGTAAAGATTTTACTTTAATTTTTCTAAATAAATAACTGAAATGAAATGTGTTTGTAAATTGCTATGCTGTTGATCTTCCTCTAGGAAGTATTACCATTTTCAGGTAATTTGCAGATTCTTGTCTGAAATTGTTATTTAGACACTCTGACATTCCTCCTGTGTCTGGCTATGCCTTGATATCAGGGGAATATTTTAGATTACGACTATCCAGGTGCTCAGCTGCAAGGCTCACTGAAATCTTCCTTTCTAAGAGAACACTGGGGCTTCATGAAGGGCAGGAGGGAGATGGTGAAAACCTTATAAAACCTGATCTCTGAATCTTCACTGCAACCGCACAGAAATTTTTCTTGACAGGCAGTTTCTTGGCATTGACTGGCTGTCAGCAGGAGCAGCATATCTCCTGAAAATGTGAGAGTCCAGTTCCTCACACGGAGTGGAGGAGGCTGTACTGACACTTCTTGCGTGACATTTTATACAAATAGTTATGAATTCATTCTAAACCTGTTTTTAGTCAAAACATGTTTAGCATTGTAACAGGATGAACACAAAGGTCCAATTCAACTAAGTATGGGGCAGTACGTGACGTCTTGCTGAACAAATAATTGTTCATTCTTGCAAGTAAATCTTAGTGAAGTTGGTTATTGGTCCTGAAGATGAAAGCCTGTGCTCTCCTTAGCTTCATGCCTATGATTCTAGAATCTTAGTTTGATTTTTTACTTAGGGAAAAAAAGACAAACCTGCCAATCTACTGTGTACCGTATCTTTTTAGGTTCACTTCATCTTTTCCTGTGTTTCCGACCCACTAAAACAAACTGAAATAAATGAACATGTCAAGAATTGCAAAATGTTCAACTGCAGACAAGAAGAACGTGTGCACCACAATTTTTGATGGTAAAGTCTGTGTGGTTTAAACATATGCTTAAGCACTTTGCTGCATTTTGACTTAAATATTTACTCATGCAGTAATTTAAATAATTTTTATAAATGGATACTTTAGTTGCTAAGCTGTAGGACCATTCTCTGCCCAGGCCAAACAATATATCATTATTTTATGCTATGATGGATTAAGATTTTGCCTTGTTCTATTTAAATGTCCCCTCAATAGGCTGTCAAGAGGAAGGAGATGACGGTTAGTTAGTTATTGTTTCAAAGAAAAGAGGAGTCTTCTTTCTGGATATTTTGTGAAAGAAACTTAGGTTTATAACACTTCCTGACAATTCTTTCTACAGGCGTAGGTGTCCCCAGGGGAACTAGGCAGGGACATGCTTCTTTGGGACTAGTGGTATGTCTCGGGTAGGAAATAGGTAGCTCTTAGGGTGTCTGGAAGCAGATTTAGGAGTTGAGGACAATAACATGCCAGACTTATGGGATAGGTCCCTTTGTTGCACCACTTAAAATTGGGTTCTTAGCTCTGGGAATAGAGTTCAAAAGTGAAAAGCAGGTGCTTGAGTTTTCTGTACATGGGCTAATGAGAGTTAAAACAAGAAACATAGTAATGGGAGCGAACTTAAACTAGGCAATATGTAGTGCCAGTGGAAACATCCAAAACTTTGCTCTTGTATTTAGGGAGTTTTTTGAGGTCTGCAGTCAGTGAACTTTGTGAACAAGGATCCAAAGGTGGTAATACTTCCTACATTCAAAATGCACAAGGGGCATGGGAGGGAACAGGACAAAGCAGAAAAGGCATGTGATGAGAATGTTCTCAGAAAGAAGAAATTTAGGTTAAATTTTCCTCCAGCTGAGGAGATTCAAACATCCACCTCCAACCTTCAATGAAAATATTCTTCCTATCAGCAAACTGGCTATTTTACAGTGGTAGCAAGGGATACCTTCTACATCTCCAATTGAAACTGGGCCAATGTAAAACCAATTATGCAAGAGTCATGGGGACAGAGAGAGAACAAGCAAGAGGAAGTCTATGACTTAATGGTCAGAACTGAAAAAGAGGGGTGTAAGGACAATATTAGTGTTTGAAAGGGTTGCCACAGATATTCACCTTTGCCGCTTGACACGCAGATGCCTAAAGCTTTGCATTGATGTAGTCAAATAAAATTCAAAAAGTATCAGGGTATGAAGATGCAATAAATTAAGTAATCCGGGCATAGTAGAGTTATGTTATTATAGTGATTAGTTTTCTGGACATCAAAAGAGACAACAGTGGAGCATAACTAAGGGGACTTTATTAACACAAATCTGGAAGCATCTCCATAGGAGGACTATGCTACAGAGTTCTCAACAACCCTAAATATGTATCAGGTAAGTCAAATCTATGCTTTCTGTGTGCCAGGGGAAGTCCAAAAGTTCCTGACCTCATTGCTGGAAGCAAGAACAAATAGGCACTGATTAGACTCAAGTTAAGTGTATTTCACCTGAGGGCTCATTAACTAGCAGAGAAAGGGAATTGGGATGCCTTTTGAATGTAATAAAACACAGTGCTTGTACTGTGAAAAAATACTGCCTTGATGGCAAAAAATGTATATAATGAGTTTTGTGCTAAAATTATAAAGATACAGTTTATGAAACAAATTTCCAACAAATAACAAGTAACAACTACAAGAGTTAATGTTAAGAAAGTTTGCAATTACTAATACGGATGCCAGAAAATACAGTACAACACAAAAATGTAGCATGGTTCCAATATATAGTTTAAAGTTATGCTATAATTGGGTATGATGTTGAATATAATCAGAAGAAGTCTGATTAGCAGATATGGAGATACAGAAAACTCCCACAAGGATAGGGGGACATACTAGTAAAGAAAGATAAAGCTTAATATCTGTGTTAAGTATGGAAAGAGTAAAAAAAGAAATTGGCACACCAGATTTTAAACATGGAGCAAAAGTAAGCTATTAAAAGATACCCTTTATTAAAAAAACCAAACCACACCAAACCACAAACCAAAAAAACAATAAAAAAGGGAAATGTGGCTAGTGATTCATCAGGAAACTCACCTGAAGGAAAAAAAAAAATAATGACACCAAAAGGCCATTGGGAGCTCTCTGTAGGAGTGTTTTGCTCCTATTAAAAACTCTGTCTTTATTAATGCCTGCACAGGTAGTGTGGGACTTTGAAATGATCACACCAGATCCAGAAGGAAGATGACTTTGTCACTGATCTTTACCCATATAAAATTTTTACTGAAATGAGGAGGCCCTCGCCACTTTTAGTGTTTGATTAGTCCTTGCAACAGCCCTGGATTCCCAGATAATATTTGACTCATCAGTCCAATATGGTATAGACAAACAAGTATCCCAGGGTTTATTGTCAGAATGCTAGGAGGGAGGTCTTTAAAGCAATTAAAGGGATATATACTGTCTTGCATGGTGGATTTAGGAAAAACATGACATAGACACAAACATGTAGACTTAGAGCAACAAGTCTGCACTTTGCAGGAGCAATAATGAGATAGACTTTCATAAGAGAAAAAAAGTGAAATGTCCATTTTCAAACAGAGCCACTACTGACAAAAGCAAAAGCCAAAACCCAGAAAGATCTTCTATTTGCAAACAAGCTGGTTTTGGCATTTTTTTTCTTTCCAATGGGAAAGAAATTAGATGCAATAGCAGTCAGACTTATTTTTAACAGATGAGACAGCCATAAGAAAAAGAAGGAGTGCTCAGGAACAAGGTCAAGCAAAATAAAGGGATTCATAAAATGCAAGTGTCATATCTTTTAAAAATACATATTAATAAATATGCAAACATGAAAGATCTGTTAATATATTGCAGGGTTTCAACATATCTCGTTGTGTAACGGAGGTACATAGTCTGGTGACACAGGCATAGAAATTACAACTTTATAATTAAAAATAGGGGAGAGTAATTCACCCTCTGAGTGTCTCTGGAATGTTTGGGACCCAAGTATCTTCCTTCTTCAGGAGGGTTCTTATCTGGTTGAAAACCATAGTTAGCAGATGATCTTCCACACTTACAAATAGCTTTGAAACTCCTTCTAAATAAGGATGAACCAAACCAACCTTCCTCCTGAGTCAATGCTGTATTTCCCACTAAGTCCTGGTGGAGTTAGAAACAAGAAAGCCTACGTTCATGCAAACCAAACTGTGTTTTAGAAAAAGAAGCCCCTTAGGTAAGTACGAGAAGTTCCCTCTGACATTTAGCACATCATAGAGTCTAAAAAAGGGGCCTATTCTCGATGTATAGGTACAGAGAAAGTGTTTTTCTTGGCAGAATCCCTGTGTTTAATTAGGATGTTGGAGAAATATGAAAAATGCTTTCAGAATTGAATTAGCATGTGAAATGACTTTCCTCATGCATTGGGTTCAAGTGCTTCAAAAACAAGGAACAAGACAAGACTGTTCATTATAATTTGTTTAATTATTGAACCATTAATGCCAAAGATTAGGGACACTGAAGAAGTTTAGTAAATAAATGTACTGGGAATAGACATTATGTGCTGATTGCTTCATGCTGGCTATACAAAATACCAATTTAATGTAATGGAAGCTTTCATTTGGGAACCAGTTTACAGACAATGCCTAAGTTTCAAAAGAGGATAACTGCCTACTGAAAGCAATGTCAAAAGGGTTGGATACGTAGGTGTAAATACAAAAATAGGAGAGCTGCACAAGTTATCGTATTAGGTTTATGTTATCAATTTTATATGTAGTGATGTAAACAGATGGATGTTACCATAGACAGAATTAATATGTTTTGCCTTAAGATCTGCATATTTTTTCAGTGATTCCAACTGTTTTTTTCCTCAAGAAAATTAAGATGTTAATAACTGTTTTTTTTTCTGGGATCAGCATGAAAAATAATAGGGACATTGAAATAGCACAGATCATGTGTAGATCAGACTTGAGCGATAATGCATTTTTACTGGAGACAATCTATTATGGATTAAAGCAGAATAGAGATGGGCATATATTTCATGACAGAGCTGTGTATCAGGCTGTATTCCAAAATTACGGTCCCAAGAAAGTTCATTTAGTAATCAGGCCTTCATCAGGTATAATGAAAAAAGAATCTTTGGCTGAAAAAAAGAACATTTAAGCAACTAAAATAAACAGAAAGATCTCTTCAGGGATGAATGATGCTGAAAATAAGGTATATTACATTAAAATGCATACACAATAAGTTAATACAGATTACTTGTTTAATTGAAACACCTCTGGAAGAAAATAGCAACAGTAAGTGCAAAAAACAATTCAGACACAGGGTAGCATTCTGGTAATTAAGGTTATGTCTAGACCATCTAGTTACGACTGTTTTTTTCAGAGGTAAACCACATTAAGCTATTTAGTTATGAAATGCAGATTGTAAATATGAAAGACCAGGGAAAGGGTAAAATATAAAGAATGAAACAAGCAGAAGTAGGTGATAAATATTGGCTTTGCTACTAATCAGGTAGTGTAAGTTCTGTGCTGCATGGTTCACAGAATATTTTTCTCTCTGTATAATAAAGTACGTTTTGTTGTGTTGGATGTCTGTCTAAAATGCCAAACAACCTGTCTTTCAGAAAAATTATATGGCACTGTTGCATTTCAATGTGTACTGGAAATCTGACAGGAATAATAAAAAAAAACCCAAAGACAAGGAACTCAGCTAGGTCTTAAAGGTATGCAGTGGGAACTGGTGTGCTAACAAGATTTCAGTTGCATTTTGTACATAACCTCTTTTAAGCCTTAACCTGTGCCCTTTATTAATATTTTTTACAATCCACTTAGAAAAAATAGTAAAATATCTAATAAGAGAGACTTCCAATTGTTTGGGTATTAAAAAGAAGAGTAAAAGTAGTAATATATTTCGCCCAGGAAAGCAAGGCATCAACAAAAAAAGAAATTAAGAAGATGCTGTGGTCTGGTACTTAGAAAAAAAATAGTAGGAAGAAATGCACTTGTAAAGGAAGATCGTTTAAGTGTCCATCTTAGTTGTCCATACTTGTCCTGTCCCAAATGTCCTGCTCCCTGCCTTGCTGAAAATGTTCAGCTTTTCCCTGAATTCTCCTGATAAAGATGAAAGATTAACTATATAATTAAGCCACATTTTTTAACTTATGAAAAAGTTTATGGCTTTCCTGTGACAGTATAAGATCAATATATAATATTTTTCTGCACAACCCCCAGTCACAGGAGGCTACATTATACTTTCTGCCAAAGAGACAGTGTCAGAGACCATCTAAACCTGCCAACACAGGGAGAGGACAGGGAAGCCCTTTCATGGAAGTTTCATGAAAGCAAGTGTTCATTCAGACCATGCATGTACTAACTCTGGGGAGGTCAATGTTTGACTTCTGCCTACATTGGCAGTATCTTTTTAATATCCAGCTGCAAGTGGCTTTTCTGCACTAAAATTATTTTTAATGTAATGTTTCTTACTCTGGATGAAAATAGTTTTTATAATCTAAAGTGGGACTTGAGCCCAGTATCCCAATATATAAAGCCATCACATTAACCAGCTGAGATGGTCCATCATAAAAAGATAACTACCTTTACATAAATAACTTCTGACTATGCAAGCAGGGCTCATCTTTGAAGGTGAGAGAGAACATTGTAGTTTATTGCATTATATGAATGATAAAAAAGCTATTTATAGACAAGACTACAATGACCCTCGTGATGAGCACTGAGAGATTTACACTTTAAGGGGAAAAAACTTTTTAAGAACTGACATCATCATCAAACAATTTGTGTTTCTCGGTGAATCCACGAGCTGAGCCTGGTGTTTTAATGACTAGAAATCATGAATATTAAACTGGAGAAAAGTTGACAGTATTTAAATGAGCATCATTAAGAGACACATAAATTAACAGGATTTTTAGTTCTTGTGGAACCGCCGTTTCAATGTTAATTAAACAACTGGAGTGCTCTTGTGCATTCCCAGCAAACTGTCCCTAATGTGTTCTGCTGAATATCATTATGGGTGGCTGCCTTGCTGTTTAATTATTTTCAAGCTGATTTTTTTTCCCATTGCTGCAGTGGTTTTATGCTTGTCTTGCATTCAGAAGGTGATGGGGCTTAATCCCAAAGGAGTCTGTCAGTTTGATCTACATGTGGTGCTTATACTGAAATACCCATTTTTGTAACTAATAAAACATGCATATGTAGTGTTGCTGCCTAACCCTGCTGAAAAAGCCCCACTATTGACTGCATTATCTTTGTACGTAACAACCATTTGATGACTTACTGGGGTTTTAGCAGTAACTCTCTATCACAGTGGTAATCATTATTTATTCCATTCTGCACACGCAGGTGGTAAAGAATATGAATTCAGATATAGAGAAGGGAAGCAAAATAAGCATGAGATCTAGTTATTTTATAAATGTGAAGAGAAATGCTACACAGAGCACTGCGTGCTGTATCTGTTTAGGAAATTCACCGTTCAGCTGTTCCTTTACTTCTATCTGCATTATGTATGTGTAGACTAGGAATTAAACTGGTGTTTCTTTTCAATCTTGGACGTTCACCTGCCCCTCTCAGTACCAGGACTGTAGGGAGAACAGGCTTGGAATCTCCTTTAATAAACCTTGCCTTGTCAAACTCCTGCAACAGGCTCAGCATCCTTCCCTTCCTATCTCGCAGGAGTCCCTACGCCATGGTTGAAGGAGACACTCCCTCAGACTTTCACATTTATCCAGACTCCACATGAGGCTGCCTGCTCACCCTGAGGCTGCCCAAAGGGCTGTACGAACTCCTGGGATCCAGGACCACCTCTGCTGCTTCGGTGTTTGGCCATGCTACGTCTTCTCTTGACAGGTGGTCACCCATCCTGTCTGCTCCCTCCAAGCCCAGGCAGAGTTCTACATCTGGCACATACAGGTAAACATCCCAGCTGAGCTTATCAAGGATATTACAGTGTGCATGCTAATTGTGATGCTAATGAAATGCCAGGCATCTACACAGGCTCCATATAAAGGTATTCCTGAGGATTGCTCTAGCTCCAGCCTACGCAGTGAAGAGGATGTGGCTATTTTCTGTCCTTTCTGGGCTGCCTAGGCAGAACACGGCAAACACTGAATATTGTGCATATGTCTTACATTAAGTCATATGCTGTTGCCCTGCTTCCTTGCCTGCTACCCTGCAGCATCATTAGGACCAGAGGACACTGCCTTCAAGTTATGGCAATGTATTACTGAAACTCATCAAATCTAAATCTTTCCTTAAAGGCTGCTAAAGCATTCATACACCATTTAACCTCAGCTGACCGACAGCCTGGCCTGCAGAATAGAAACTCGGATGGCAACATGACAAATTGCTGGCTGGTCAGCCTGAGTTTCCAAAAAGGTCTCTTTAAATTTGTGAGTTGAGGGTAAAAAAAAAAAATTCTTAGTTTTCTGTCTGGGAGAAGTCAGACTTGGTATCGGGTGATGTTTCCATACTCTGTACTACTAGTCTGTAACGAAGTAAGGCAAAGGAGTGCAGGTGTTAAAAAAGCTCTACCATCCTACACAATTTGTAACTGTGTATACACACCTCTTACTAGTAATGACAGTGGCTTTCTCCATGGAGTTCAGCAATCCACAGAGATAATATACTTAGCGTTACTGTGCTGAAGTGATGAGAAATTAAGTAGATGGAAATTAAAAGTCTGATATGAACCTCAGCTTCAGGATTATCTTTCACTCTGAAAAAAAATTTTTAGCCAATTTTCTGGGAAATATGACTGAACATTTGTTGATGGGGGAAAAGTATTTTGCATCCAGACCTCAATTTAATTAACTAAAAGTTGTTTCTGAATGTTTTTCCTTCCTACCTACTTACTCACAGTTGCCTGTATTAATAGAAACAGTTGATAGATGTCTTCAGGGGAACTTCCTATCTAATTAGTAAATTTTTTCATACTGCATCTTGCCAATAAAAACAAAATTAAAATAACCAAACAAAGCTAATTATGTGGTGCTTTGAAATACCTGTCACATAGTTGAATATACATTTCCTCCTCCCCTTATTGTACATTACATCAGTTAATAGGTATTTATGCATTATATATTTTACTTTTTGCTGGAATGCTGTTGTGACATTGTTTAGGAGGTGATATCCAGGTCCTTTATGAACTGTTCCTCACTGGAGCAACAAGAAATGAGGTAGCTGTAGTTCACAAAGTAATCGTGTCATGCAAACGATTTTTGGATTTATTTGTTTAGACTCATATCCTTGGAGATCCTTCCCCTGCCCCAAATCTCCAAATAGTTGGTGACTAGAGATGTAAGTATTGGATGTAGATCTGAAATAGCATAGAGTTCTGGGTGTCTGGATGTGAAATCTCACCTGAGTTAGATTTGGTGCATGATTTAGCCTTGCTTTGGTTTGAAAGAATGAGAAATTACGCTGTCCACAGAACCATGCTGTTCAGAACTTCAGTACAGATTTAATAAAATATATTCCCTATATTCTCTCCAGATTTGTTCCAGATTTAATTGAAATTTAACGCAATGTGATATTGTTTCAATTTTGCTCAAGTTAATAACAGAGTTTATTTGGAGGTAGACCAGCTCTTCTATGAGTCACCTACTTAATGAACTTTTACCAACTTTGACCATTCACTCAGGATTTCCTGACTACAGGGAGGCAGCTGGAGGCAGAAGTATGTGCAGTTAGGTTCTATATTGCATCTTATAGAACACATACAGGATATAGCTGCTAGAGCTGGCAACTGTATTTAAGCAATTTGTATTGTTTCAAATAATACACTACAAGAAGCTAGCAGAGTTGCAGCCAGTACTGTTTTATTATTTTTAAAAGACTTGTCTAGGAAGGGGGGTGTGTGTCAGTTCCTATGGCTATTTACACAGGTAGGAAGTTGTAAATGCCAGCAGCAAATGCAGACAGTTGCATGGTGCTGCTTTTGCAAAGGCAAACAGAACTGTGCCGGATGAAAATCTTGGCTACAGGTTGCAGGAAGGAGAATGACAAACGCAGCCAGACACAAAAACTCCCATTGGGTTAGCCAGCCAGTAGCACCCACAATAATTTAGGAATCAAGGTAGGAGGCAAGCTTTTCTGTACTCAAAAATTCGTAGGAGGAACAATTTAAAGTCCATAAGATGAAAACAATGTCTCGGGGGTCATGCCAAATGCAAATTCCTACCACTGTTGAAGGCTGCAAGTAACTTATGTTGAAGGACAACAATCTTCCTCATTTACATATATTACAATGGTCACACTGATATGATTCTGATTCATTAAACCATCTTTTACCTTTGCCTCATTTGAATTTCTTGGAAATATCTAGTACAGTCTATAAATGCCTGCCTTCCTTTTGTATGAAAGAAGAAATATGACCCTTCAAAAATATGCATTTCACGTTGAAGACAACTGTGTCATCTTATTACTTATTCTTTCTAACCGAGTCTCTTGTGTTTAACTTCCCTGGTAAGTACCACAGAGCACAAACTGTTATTCCTGAACACAAGTCTGTATACAAAGCAGTTATTTAATTTTGCTGGGCTTGTAGCCTAGGATCAAGTACTGTTGTTTAGGTGCTAAGTGTTTTACAGAGATTTTCAGAGTGTTTCTGTGTCATTTAAGTATTGCAAATTGAAACCATTGTCTTGTCAATAAGGCATTTTACAGATGAATGCCTTTGTAAAAGTCATCACAGTAACAAAAACATTTACATGCCTATGTCTCCCTATGTTGGATTTTCTTTTTTGCTATCTTTGAAGCTTTAATTTATCACCTGCACATGAAGATTATTCTGAAGATGCCTGCAGGTTTTCCAGTAGAATCCCATATCCTGATTCTTGCATCTGCAAAGCTAAGCCCAGTATGTTTCTACTACTTTCCCTTCAGTCAATGATAGCTTTGCTATTTGTAATCTTTAGGCATTTAAAAAAAGTATGGGTAGATTTTGAGTATATTTTCACTGTAGTTTGGTACTTACTCTACTTAGCTTTCTGGCTTTATGACTAAAATAGAGGTGCAGAGTCCTGTGTTCAAAATCCTGAGCACTATTGCATGCAGGGGGCTGGGGATATGTTCAGTAGATGAGTTCTTCTCCAGGTAGCTCTTCAGTCTGGCTGGCTTGCTTGAACTAGCTGCTGACGTAAGTTTTGCTTACTGAACACGGAAAGTCTGGGTTAGATTGTCAGCCCTGCAGTGCATGTGTTTATTTATATCTATATAAACTCTGATTCTGTGTCCTGTTTTAGACTCTCCCTACAGGTGTACGTGATGTAGCAAGGTGTTGGAAACCCGGCCTAAACTCACCATCTCCGTATGTTTGGCCTTCCCCAGCAGACTTTAACAAGGTAATAAAACTGGGTTTTGGTACCCTTGCTCTTCTGAAAGGATGTGGGGTAGTGTACCATAGGCAAACTGGTCTCTGGACATCCCCAGTTGCTGCTCTGTGCAGTTGATGATGCACAGGTACAAGCTGTTACTGTCTCTGGCACAGCAGGGAAGGCAGGTCAAGGTTTCCTCAGTGTGTGGGAGGAAAGGAGAAGGTTGCAATTTCATTACTTAGAAAGTCATTGCAAGCCTATAGTGCAGTGAGATGGAAAGCTGGGGATGCAGAAAAGAGAAAAGCCAGCAAGCAATACAGGGGCTTGAAGACAGTCTAAGGAACAGAAAATGTTCTAGGGACAGGAAACTAGACACTCCGGCAAGAGCTCAGCTCTTCCTTTAGTGCCTTGGTTTTTTTGATCTCTACTTCTGGACATGAAAAACCTGGAACTAAATGCTCAACTAAACTAAACACATGCCCAAATCAAACCTCTTTTGTTGCCTTTTCCTTTTGTATCTCACCTCTGAACTTCTTGCACTGATGTGCTAGTGACCTCACTCACCAGCCTGTGCTACACAGGTGCACCTCCCATGGAGCTACACGACCCAGCCTGCGGTCCCCAGGGCAGGCGGCACCTCTGGGGCAGTGCCAGGCGCCCAGCCGTGCTGGGTACCGCGCATCCAGGAGAGCTCTAGTTATTTGCAAGAGATTTATAATTACAGTGTTTTGAGACAAAAGGCTCCAGAGCAGGAGCGGGTAGCTGGCTCTCTGTCAATTGAAATTCAGGTTTTCAAGCAGCAGTAATCTGATACTCTGCTGCTGCGATTCTGAGCTGCTCCAGCACGCACATCAGAGCCCTACATACAAAATCAGATACAAAACAGCTTTTCAAAAATCTTTCTTTGTTCAGAGCTTTTAATGTTTATTTTTCTTGCGCACAATGACGATTCTAGTTAAAATAACATTGCATCATTTGTCTCAGGTTACCAGATAATTGGGGAGTCTTTAAAGCGGATTTTCAAGTTGAGAGTAATGGAGACAATTTATAGTGGAACAGATGGTTGGCCTTCATTTGCCTGTTGACAGGTAGCGTGTTGTCAGCACTTCAGGTTGTTATCATACAGAGAACAGCAGTTCAGAATCTTAATTGGGACCCCGAAGGATATACTCTACAGCTTTTGCTGGGCATTTACAGGCACAGGAAGATGTACAAAAGAAAATGGGGGCGAAAGTAAGCTGATATACAGATATGATTCAATTGCAAAAATGTTGAGTTTGTGCGTGATGATTTCAATGTACAAATCTTCTGATGAGAAGAATACAAAAACTGAGAGGATGAAAGAGGTCAAAAGAGTACTTCTTCCCATGCACGAGGTATTGCCAGGGTGTTCATGTCCTTACACAAGTGCTTCCTCTTGTAGCACCAACAAGCAGTTTGTTACAGCAGGTGGAATAAACTGTGCGAGCAGCTATGCAGGACACCTGGAAGAAATTCAGGAAAATGGAGACATTTCTGATTGAAACGTTTTCCACTGTGATTCGGATGTTCACTATATTGAGCAGGAAGCAGCTGAAACTGCATTCTCTGAGGCAGCAACACTGCGATTACTTATAATATAGTTGTTCTAGCAGGAAGAACAGACGACTAAATCTGTAGCACTTTTTAAATAGCAAGGTTTGCATTAAGTGTTACAAATCAGTCTCTGGCTTTGTTATCCTCATAGTTTATTTTATTATATTTAATTACTTTGTTTTATTTGGTGTGCTAAACTCCTCCTGGGAGGCTGTGTTTTCAGAAAGTCCATGGTTCCAAAGGATTTGAAGAAGAAATGCTTGTTTGGATAATGGCTGAGAAACTAAAGTATGTGCTGGCAGCAAGAAAGCTGGCGGTGTGGTCCGTAGGGGACAAATTCATCTCATACATGCTGCTTAGAGATATTCCCCTGAAACAATGCCTTATCTCCAAGAATATTGCCAACCTTTGCTCTTCAAATGTTCTTTACCTCACACATCCAGTTATGAACTCCTTTCACAACTCATTATTGTTATTGAGGGCTAACATTGTGCTTGGCCCAACTCAGTAACATGTAATTCCTGCCTAACGGGCTAACAAGCTATGGTGGACTGCTCTCTTTCAGAAATGAAATCGAAGTCTAGAAGCAGGTCACATCCCAGCTGTGATATTTTGTCAAGGAAACCAGCTCCGTTGAGCATACACCCAAAGCGTGCTCTCCATATGAGAGGTGAGTGATGCTGTATTATTTAGGAGTGCAGTATTTTAAAGAACCAAAATTAGTCTCTAGCAGCTGGCTTTCCAAATCCTGAAACAAAAAGGAAAGAAAGTAAACACTTCTAACACAACTCTGTTTTTAAGAGTAATGAGACATCAGAGGAGATGCTATTATATAACTGAGGTTCCATACAGCAGTACAACAAACACCTATTGCTGCAGAAATTTCAGGAACATGTGGGAGAAGCACACAAGCTGGATTAGAAACAGAATGTCCTCTAGCAAGCTTAATTTTTTTTTGCAGCAAGGCACAAATGCTACTTTCATCCTCAAAAAGAAAAGGGGGAGAGAACTTAAATTGGCTGAGAAGCATGAGAAATTCACACCACTGTTCCCTGCCTTGTAGATAAACAGCTGACCTCTGCTCTCAGCAAGTGCTTCCTCAGCTGGGAGAAGGCGACTGGACATTTTGCATATTCATTCTACAGCAAGGTCTGGACACTCACTCTTTCACCCTTGCGAAAGGTTATTTTGGCCAAATCATGATTAAAAGCATTTTTATTAGATGGCTTCTGCAGAAAAAATGTCAGAGGGTTTTTTTCTAATTCAGAGATGTAACTTCTGTTTGGGGTGTTTCTGGAACACTCCTGAGTTCCTGCAATATTACAGTGCAGTGTTACTGAGTTCACCATTCTGTGCAAAATTAAGTAGGTGCTAAATATTGGAGTGAGAGCCATAGCATCCATGCATGGGATCAGTGATACCCAGCTTGAGGCAGATGAGCTGTTCCATGAAATTAGCAGGTTTACTCATGCTGAAAGCCATGCATCCTTTGGTGCTTTGAAAAATTGGAATCAAATTTGGCTTTTGATGCACAGTACAGGTGTAATACAGGTAACAACACTAACGACCGGTCTGCTCCTCCCCACTGCTGCATTCCTGTGTGCACCTGGAAGGAAAGGATAAAAGCACCATTTATTTACTTTCCCTTTGCTCACTCAGATCCTGGAGACTTTGCTGAACCTGAACTACGGAAATTAACTGACCTCAGGTGATACAAACACATTCTCACCAGGAAGCAAATGAAGGCCTCCTGACAATATCTGTGAAAAATTGAGTTGAGATGAATTTCAAAAGTGCTGCTGATTTTAGAGCCTTTATTGGCCTTTGTGCCATGACTGCTCTCATTGCGTGTGCCTGACAATATTAATCTCCTGCATAGCCCTCCCCATCTGACAAAAAACTGGGTACTTCATAATCTTTGCCAAAAACTTGTTTAATCCTAGGCTTCTCTTATCTTATGCACAATGAGATGAGAAAGAACAGCTGTAGAAGTGAGATGTATGGGGACAAGACTAATTTCTCTTTTATGGCCAAGAATGGGTGGAGGATCTGTGCTAATACTAGACATAGTTATGCTAAACTTCTGCCTCCTTTGGCTGCTCTTAAGCATTTGTTCTCTGTCTGGAGTTTTATCCCTTAAATTAATCTGCCTCAACTGCAGAGGTATGAGCAGATGCTTGAAGACTACCTTGCTGAGAGGGATAAAAACACAGAGCTGGTGATATTTAACAGATATTTCGCATTTCGCTCACCAAGGGTGTGCCATATTAATTCACTGCTGATACTCAGGGAGAACGTGGAGCTCACAAGTATACCAGGGGCCCTCATTCTGTCAGGGGTGGGATCACAATGTCCTGTTTGGAACTTGCCAACCCCTCTCAGCCAGTGCACAGGGGCCCCTGGCTCCCAGCTTCCTTGGGGAGCAACGGATGGCATCTGCTGGGGATGTGTGGGGTCAGAGAGCCAAGGGCAATTCTTCATATGCTCTTGTTTCCCATCCTGCACTGCAGGTGAGCCAGGCACATTCTGCCCCTAATTATCCTCAATTAATAATTAAGCAGGTTTTTTTGGTTTTTTTTTAAGGTTTCTCTTTCACTTCCATTTTCTTTTCCTACTGTAACATTTTCTTGTAATACTGGAAAGCACTTCTTCATTGTTTGGACTAATTTCCAAACAGATTAAAAACTGTTGTAGCAGTCAAGCTTCAGTTCCTTCGTTTATTAGATTCAGAAGACAGCAAATTCCTTAAAACATAGATATAAACAATTATGGTAATGCATTCTGATTTTATAATTAGTTTTCATCACATGAAACATATAAGTTTGGGTTTCAGATTTTTTTGTATCCCAGCTCTGAGTTTGAATTTCATGCAGTTCTGTTCCCAGCCTTGCTCCCAGTCTTTGGTGGGCCATGTAGTAAGGGATAGAAACTACTCTCAGAGACACCAAAATATGAGAGAGAAGGTCAAAAATGCTGAAATAGGAAATACTTTACTGTGAAATGCATGTAGCATATCTGGTCTTGTTTTCATCATGGAAAAAAAAGGAAATTACATAGATCTTGGGACGGCTTCTGAAAATTTCCATTCCCGTCTTACACTGAGATCAGAGCAGGGACCAGGTAATGCACAAGCATTCGGAGTCCAGGTGGAGTAATTCACAAATGGTGCCAATCTCTGGAGTAGGGGAAAGTTGCTCTTTTCACAGTGAGAGATAGGGGGGAAGATTTGCCTACGGATACAAATATGAAACTCTCAGCTACTTTGTGGTGAGCCTGACCTTGCCTTGCCAGGGGCAGTGAGATATTTTCCAGTGACTTTTTTTGGGCACAGAATCAAGCTGTCAGAGCTTTGCTGAAAGCTGAATTTGGACCCTTGTTGTTACTACATATAACAAGAGCTTCTTAATTTTTGTTTTAATTACCTTTGTCTTGCATATCCAGAAGGACAGGAAATGAGTTTTATTAATACATTGAGAGTGTAATGATCATTAAGGAATAAAGAAAGGATTATGGTATTCTGGTGCAGTCCTCCCACACGGAACCCCGAAACCTAATTGTAGTCCTTGAGGGTTTGAGCATTGCCCTGCTTAATGATAATTTGTGTCACTGCTCCAAAAAAAGAGTGGTTGTTAGGGCAGAAGAAAAGCTCTGATGAACAATAGGAGAGATTAAATTAACATGAATGGGCAGAAGCCCCATATGTGATCGCAGGATCCATTAAGAGAGGTATTTCCAGGAGAAAGAGGGAAGTATTAAGACCATTGTACAAAACACTGATGAGTTTTGAACGATCTCATCTGTATAATTCTCATTACTTACCTTCAAGGAAACAAAGTCAAGCTGAAACAGGTGCTGGAAAAGACAGTAGGGTGACAAGGGGGAAGTGGAGAGCCTGTCTGATAAGTGGGGATGTGTGTATTCTGTGTATTGAAGTACGGCAAAAAAAGCCTTGAGCTAGCACCTGCCCAAGCTAGTACATCCAGATGGTGCACTCAAATGTGGGAATAGTGGCGTCAGTGCAGCCCTGAAGCTCAGCTGAAGTACCATGCAACGCAGCAGTACTTCTTTGTCCAGGAGGAATGCTATTCTGAAACACCTTTATGGCTTTCTAGAACTGGAGCTCCTTTGGAGGCCAGCTTGCACAGCTCTTCTCCTCGGGTTGTAGCACATCCTAAAAGTTTGCTGAACCTATTCAAGTCAAGAGTGAATGGATTTAATTTCTCTCTTTATAAGGATATATATTGAATTGTGTCCACACATGCTATGGGAAGGGTGGGTGTAGAAGGGAGAGAGAGTAGAACTAGTTAAACCTGGGGCAAGAACAAATGTACTTAAAATGGCCATGAAAGCAGTAGGAGCTCTAACTGGCAGAGGAGCAGTTTTGCTGCCTTCATTAGCAAATTAAAGGACGCAGTGGTCAACAACTGAAGCTGCACGGATTCTTTGACCTTCCAGTTCTGTAACCTTTCCTGCATAAAATAGTCCACTTGGAGATGAGAGTTTTACAAAAGATGTCACGTTTCCTTATTGGGGCCAAGAATTCACAGGATCTCCTGGGTTGGAGGTGGGGTCTAAAATACCCTTTTTTTTTTTTTTTTTTTTTTTTAGCTAAACACAAATAACACCTAGCTTTTTTTAAACATGTCTTGTAAGTATATCTCAATGCAGCCTAGAAATAATATCATTGATAAGAGGAATATTTTAACCAGCAGGCATGGAGAAGTGAAATGGCACAGCTGTGGTTGCAGAGCAGGCAGGGGACAAAGCTGGAAAGGGAATCCAAGTTTCTCGTGTTCCAGTTGCAAGAGGCCAATTGAAGCCAGTGCCTGATTTACACCAACTGGTGCTTGAGAGGGTAAATAAGGGCCCCTCACATCTGTGCCATTTAAACATACATCTTCACACATAGGAGACAACCACAGTGTTCCAGCTACAGTTGTGCAGCTACTTCTGGGTGAGAAGTCTGAGGTGGCAGCTGATTTACAGCACATGGTGACCTCTGTGATACACGGACATCGAAAGTAAGGATCTACCTAAAACTACGGTGTATTTTGTAAATCAAGTTCCAATCATCAGATTGTGGTTCTGTGGTACAAAGCTTGCTTCACGCAGTCAATGCATACAGCAAAAGAGTACACTGTGAAATTCTAAAAGCTTTGTTGAACTTATCCAATGCATAATGTTGTCACTGGCTGATATTTGCTGATGCCCTGAGATCTGTGCTGGAGCACTGGTTCAGTATGAACTCAATATCTCCTGAATGAGTATGAACTGAACTCCTGCCTCCCAAGTTCTCATTGGTCCTACATTTGATCTTGAGTCATTTGTGGTGGGTCTGAATTAAAGTTCTACAAGTACGGAACATGATAGCTCCTTATCTGCACAAAAGGCCATTAGTATAACATTACGAAGAACAGAAGCTCAGCTGATAGGAAGAACTTTGTCTGCTTGTGTAGGGCAAGGCTTACAAGGTGAGTCACTGTTCTGCTGATGTGCGTGGGGCAATGATCAGGCTGGGGGCAGGACCTGTCTGAGATCAGCGTGAAGGTATGCTGAGTATACGCTGTGTACGCTTAAGCACTGCGCCAAAGGCAGTATATATGCATGTATTTATTTCACTCTTCAAGGCAATTTATACAGACTAGAAGAGACAGAGACAGTGGAGGTTAAATATTCAGGGTGGGGATTTAGCTGTATGAATCCTATTAAGGTTAATGGAAGTTGTACCTCTAAGTCCCTTCACGTCACTCAGTGAACAGTCAGTAACCCTTGTACCGTATGCCTTAACAAGAATTTAGTCATAAACAGCAGCAGCACTAGAAATAAAACTCATTTGATGAGCTAATTGAAATGATTATCTTAAGGATAGCAAGTTCTGTTGTAGCTGCTATTACGTTCAGAAGCTGAGACAAAGGAAGAGTTAAGTAAGAGATTAAGATTTTGTAAGATGTAACTTCTGTTTTCCTACCTCAGATCCTTTTATAAGCCTTATGATGCATCAGTTTTCAGTATTATCCCCATAAAGATGTCATCAATTCTCATCCTATCCTGTTCCAAATACCTCCTAAGAAATTTGAGCCACCTTATCTACACTGAGAGCTCAGCATGTTGAGCCCTTGGCTCAGACTGGGCTGTAGTCAAAGTGCAGGCAAGATACGGCTTTAACCTTGGATGTAGTACTCGGAGGTCTTAGACCTGAGTTGTTGTTTCTGTGATATTTGGGTGCAAAGTATCCTGACATGAGTAGCATTGCACGCTGGGTTGTTAAGATTTCTGGTGCACTACAACAGAAAACAGGAGTACAGGGGAAACCTGACTTCTATGCGATAAATCAAATCTTACTGGGTTGTAGTGAAGTTGCAGACATCCTCAACTGGGCAAATTTGAATCCTCCACCTGTAATTCTCCTTAAAATTCTTCACATTGTAAAAACTTTGCCACTTCCAAAGTGACTTTTGAAGTCATGTTTTCCAGCAAGTCTGTTCATGTGTGACAAAATAAGGGTTAAAAAGCCTTTCTACCTCTAGGAGAAAACAGCAGATTATCAGCCTTATCCTCCTCAGAAACATCCAGGATAGAGAGGTCATCTGAACCTTTATGTGAGTCAGGGCTCATTTTCTCTAATAAAATAATATGTTTGGTGATGGATTCAGAGAAAATGGCCCAGTACTTGCAGGGTTAAATCTCTAATAATGATGTTAGCAGTGATCGGGCTGGCAAAGTATAATTCCCCTGAGATCACTTTCTCCAAGAAAGGCAGCAGTGTGCTGTGGTGCTTTTTGAGATGGAGGCATTATACCCTGGTTTGCGTGTGGATTAGGTGACCACTTTCCCGTCTAACCCTTTTTTGACACTTAAAGTTCATAGGGCTTACCAGGGCGGTGATAAGAGGGTGACATTCACTGTTGCCTGGCCATCTTTTGTCTTTATTTGTCTTCATTACCAGTTTTTCGTAACCTTGGAGAAACAAGTTACAGCAGCTATCAGCCCAGATGACAAATTTGCAAGCAGGCCAGGGTGAGAGCTGAAGAATTTGATGGGAGGTGAGTCGCTGTTCCTCCTGAGCAATGCACCTTTGCAGACTCCACTCTTCAGGGTGATTCGGTGTAGCAAAAAGGTGTGAAACAAGGAAACCCAGAGCCAGGTAATTCAGCTCACGTTTAAAAAGAGGTTTTGCTTGTTGATTAGGTAATCCTTCTCTACGAAATGCACGGCACCAACTGCTTTTCATGCTAGATTAGTGCTCCTGTGGTCAATTTGCTTTTACTAATGTCAGGGCCCCACGGAGCAGGTTCATCTGTCGCATAGCAACTGCTTCAGCAGCAGTGGAGGTAGCCATGCATAAAAGATTACACATGATGGCAGGGCACAAGTGTGAAGATTTTCAAAATTAGATACAATCTCAGCATGAATATGAACTGCAGAATTGACATGGAAGGATTTTTTCAAGTCATCAAGTTTCCATATTTATCAGAAAAAAGTGATTTAACTGCAGTGCATGTAAAACGAAGGAAATGCAGAGGGCAGTAATTTAGCAAAAAGCAGCAAACAAGCCAGTGTCTGTATACAAATAAATGTAAATAGAAAGCCCGCCACAGTTTCTACCAACTGTGAGGCCGCCTTCAGTTTCATGCTACAGATGCCCTCAGGAGAAGAGACAATCTGCAGTATTTTATGTGCGTTTCAAAAGGTCACACTAAAATGTCTCACAATCTCTAGTAAGAGCAGGTGAGAAAATTTACGTGACTTCATTTAGGGCAGAGCTCTGAGCAACCTGTCAAGCTCCCACACCCTGCTCCGGGACTCTGCCTCCCTTGCTACCTTGTTCAGAGGAGCGGGGACATTTCCAGCTTTTACTGTTTACCTTATATCTGGCTTCTGCTTTGTCACACCGTTGAGCTTTCTTGGACATTTCTTTTCAAACTACTTTCAATCTTTTATCTTAAAAGATGGACAGAGGGAGAAAGAGATTGATCGATCAGTTATTTTATAAGTGGCATGTCAAGGACTGTGTTTTGTTACTAAACAAGGTTTTTCTTCTCTGTCTCTAAAACAGAGCAAAAGTGAGAATTTGAGGATCTTTGTATTTTAAGTGTCCTGCTAATTTGACTGATTACTTTTGCAGGGAAGGTTTTTTTTTTGCTTGTTTGTTTTGTACTCTTCTGTATTCCTTCTTACTGAAGGACAAAAGACTCAGCTCACACTGCAGAGTGCTATGGCTGATCCTTTTGTATTCAGGACTAGCAGACTTGCCTGAAACAGGAACCTTGGAGGTAAATCAGGCTAATGAAGCAGCTCAGAGAGGCGATGCACACTATTTTGTATCCCACAATGATTTTAAAGTCAACGCACATACAGTGCCAAGCATTTTGTAGCCTAAAATACCTGTAGGAGATCCAAGGGAAAGCTGTTCATCTAGTTTCCTCGGTGCTTTCATTTAACTGATAACAATTAACTCTCTTTTCATAGGAAGGAATGTAGGAACCGTTTCACTCTCTGGATAAATTTCATCTAGGCAAGAAATTATATTATGACAGTTGCTCTCTGTGATGCTAAAATGCCTTTATTGGGACAATTACAGCTCTTTTTTCTCTAGGCTGAAAGAGAAAGTGAAGAGCTGGCTTTGCTAGAGAGAAAGCAGTTTGTTAGGAATGGCCTTTTGCTGCAAAGAGATCAGGGTCTTCTGGATTAATCTTCGGATTATATAGGTTTTCCAAGGATAAGACAGCTAAGTCATCCTCCATCTCTTAGGAAGACAGTGTTGTAGCTGCTTTGGCTAATGTAAAACAACAGCTTTTCCCTCGGAGGGCGTCAGTAATCCGAAAGATTGGTAGATAAAATAATTGAAGTTCTCAGGGGTTAAGTTTAGAGACTGCAGCCATTTTTGTAAGAACAGCAGTTTATTAAACTGACAAAGCCACACTTCAGTACCCACTGGCCCTCCCTCGGCTGCCATCACAGTGTTATTACCTTGGCATGTGTTTGGGGCATTCTGAGAGGAAGGGAAGGCAGGAGGAGAAAGTCAGGGCCCTGTAACAGCCAAAATTCTTCCTTTCTGCCTGTAAGATTGACAATACTGTACAGTTCAGCTGTGTTTACCTACTTGAGATATCAAAGAATGCTCTAGGCTGTGATGATGAGGGTTATCTTACTCTACACAATAAGGAATGCTTTACTATCCTCATTCGCAAGTGGGAAACTGAGGCACAGAGTGTTTAGTTGGCATGCCTCCCATTGTGCTACAGGTTAGTGGCATAGGAGGGAGGAAAATCCCAAAACCTCATATCCCATTTTATACTTTAACCAGCCACAGCATGTCCTCTTAGACTCAGCGCAGAAACTCTACGTCCAGTAGCTGGTATCACATCACAGGTAAGGTGATGTCATAGATATGAATAAGAAGGATGAGTTTGTGCCTGTAGCCTGACACACACCATAAAGAACCCTCAGCCCGTGGACCCAAGGGGCCTCCATCCCTCCCTGCATCCCAGCCTTTTTGAATGAGCATGCACAACCTCGTAAGCCACAGCAGCATTTGATGGCTTGTCTCCAGTTCTTGACCCTCCTCTTGCATGCTTCTCCAGAAGGCATGGAGCAATTGGGCTGGGGAATAGAAAACTATTACTGAATCAACACTTTGTTCAGTTTTGATCCTGTGAAAGATGAGAGACTCTCCCAGGGGTCACCCGACCATGAGTCTTTTTGTGTTTGAAGAGTCCCATCACTAACCTCCACTGTTTGCAGATATCTAACACTTTCAGACTACATTTTTGATAAAAAATATAAAATATTTTTTTTGTCTCTTACATGATATTGCCAAGGACTAATTTTCTATTGTGCACTTGGACTGACAGCTTTATAAGACCTCCTCAGAGCTCATTTGGCAACTTCTGTATTTTCAAGCAGTCAAGTCCTTCCCCGGCAGAGTGTAAGCAGAAACATGCTGCCATTTTTCTGGAACTATTTATCATCCTTCTTCTCTGATAGGAAGGCAAAAGTAAGGATAGGAGCCGTGTCTTTCTGTCTACATGTATTTAAGTTAATAATTATTATGTTTCCACAACAAAACCCAAGTGTATATATATTGTAAATCACACACATATGTACAATTTTAGTACTTACAATACGGATGGATGATTTCTTTCCTCTTTAAAGTGTCCTTTATTCTCTTCTAAAACACCCATACAAAGGGGAAAAATAGGAACTGCCCAGTTTGGCTAATAAATGGATTTACATTGTCCAAGCCTGCTTCTAACAACAGTCAGTGCCAGCTCCTGCAGGCGAAGGTGCAGTTATCCTGGAGCTATGCAATAACTGTGACCAGTCATCCTTTCCTACCAGTCCTGCTGGGTGAAGGTTGGTACAGGCTCTGAAGCAAGGTTCTTCAAAACCATTAAAAAAAAAAAATTACTGCTGCCACCCTTTATATACTATTTACTGCAGTACATCTTAATAGACTTGGTTAGGTAGCAGTACCAGAGAAAGCAAAATTATCAAGTTAATGTGTTTGAGTTTGCAACCATTCAGTCTCATTGTGTCTTCTTTGTACTTATGGAAGGACAAACATAGTCACAAGGAACTGAGTAGGGCTGTTAAGCTACTTTTTTGACTTTTATCATAACTGCTCTTTATCTTTTTTTAAGGTAAATAGTCCCAATATCTGCACTTTCTCTTCACATTCAGTTTATGTTTCCATCCCATAAACTCAAACCATTTTATGTTACCTCAAAAAAAAAAATCAATAGATTGGGTATGGCACAGACACTAAAGTTGATGTTTTTTCCAGTATTTGTGACTACTCCTGTTTATCTGTGATTTTATGCTTCAGCAAAACTCTATTCAGCTTCCAAACTCTTCAGCTGCAATCTGGTGAGCTCTGATGGAATTAATTTTTATTTTATCAGCTTTATCTGTTCTTAAATATTTGCAAGTACACCATAATCTCTGTTTTGTCAAATACTTTATTCAAGACTTTTAAAAATGTGTTCTATGTTCTATAAAAGTCTGACTGTAATAAAAGTGCTACAGGATGCTACTACCTTTTCCTTACAAATATTTCAGATCTAATGGTATGATCGCTGAATTCTAATTATGTAGCAACCTGGATTTTATTGATCAGCCTCGTTCATTTATTTGAAACAAAGTCCGGGAGAATTATGATCCTTTTACGTCTCACGCCAGTGCTATATAAAACCAATAGGTTCTGAAAGAGAGTTCATCAGAGAGTATATTTTTACTACAAATTTTTTGCCATTAATGCCAAAGTAGTTTTAAAAGTGTAAAACTTAATCATCCTGTTTGATACTTTTTTTTTTTTTGGTTATCTGCAGATCTAATTATATATTTATCTTCTGTTCTCGACATCTATTTATACATATAACTCTCTTTCTAGTTCTTTCCTCCCACGTTCCCCATCATCTTTTCCATCCTGCTTGTGTCACTGCTGTGGAATCCATCACTTTTCTACAGGTTTTTTGCTACTTTACTGGATTTCCATGATTTACTCAAGTCTATATTATTTGGAAAATTAATATTGTTCATTTTTAAGCTTCTTAATGCAAAAAATATAATTCAAGCAGAATGCATACTGTATAAAATCCATTTTGGTACAGAAAAAATAGGCTCCACTTAATTTTTTTTTATTGATAATAACATTTTCTTGCTGGAAGGAGCAATCAGCCTTTCCATTTTCTCTTACTTTGTTTTCCTCATTATACCTTTTCAGATTAATAGCATTTTGCTATCACCTACTTTCACCCAAGATTTGATGTTTCCATTCCGCTGTATATCCAGCCCTACAATTAGCATTTGCTAATTAAAAACATCATATTTCACTGTTAATAGCCACTGTATCCTCTTCCTTTCTTTGTTCAGGTGCAGTTTATTTTTCTTAGTCTGCATTGTTTAAGTACCATGTCAGGACTGTCTCAATGCAGATTCAGAGCCTACATCCATCAGTGACAAACTGAACTGTTTGTTCATCAAAAATTTTTGCTTAACTCCCCAATTCCTGAATGACTCTAAGTGAGTCTGAACTCTTTACCTTTCCTCATAATCTCTCTCACTTTACTCTGGAGACTTAAATCTTGTCTTCAATGCCATTTACCTGGTCTAAAATCTGGCCCCCACTTCTCTGTAGTTTCTTTTTTCCTATATACTCATGGACTCTAGTATTGATTTCATAATGCAGAGGTATCATGTTAATGGTTGCCAAGAAGGTACGTAGCACTGGGATCAAGTCTAGTTAGATGTGAGGCTGCCAGTAGAGACAATGGAAAGAGAAAGGCACCTCCAGAGAGCAATTAATTTTACCTCTCTTAGGCAGATGCCTTAGAATGGGCATGAAGCGCTACCTTGGCAGTCTCTCTTCCTCTCTCCAGTGACTGCAGAGGGAGCTGAAGTGACCAGCTTAAAGTTGGTGCCTTGCCTTAGATGGCTAAAGCTAGGGGAGATGCATCCCACCTCCATCTTCAGAGCATGACATCCGAAGATGATGCTGAACACGTTCCCTCATAAATCAGTCCTGTAGGCAGGGAACTAGCTGGTCCCTTTGGGAACCTGACATTTAGCCACTATGTGGCTGAGAAAAGAAGCAGGCAGCCCCATCTCTGAGGGGATGTGATCTGGACAAAGAGGTCTGTTCTCACCCAGAAGACCTCTGCTAGTAAGGGAGTTTGCTGCTGATGCTGTAGATGACCAAGCCTTCAGCTCCCACCAGTTGTGTCAGGTTATTCAGAAACTCTTTGTACCCATCCGTTGTAGCACAAAGACTGCACTGCAGTTTCCAAATGCAGGTGTCTCCGGCAGCTAACTTGTGTACCACAGTGACCTGTGAGAACAGTGTATGTAATCCTGCATCCCTTATTTCTGGTCTGTCAAGAAACTTCAAATTGATCTTCAAGCTTAATTTTATAATAACCCATAGGTAGTTTGAATATTTCAGTCAGTTCACCTCCTAAGCACCCTTCCTTGAGGCGAAATAATTCCCATTTTATCATTCTCCCAGCTACTGTGTTAGCCTTCTCCAGTGCATTAATCGTTTTGGTTGCCCTCTGCTGTGCCTTCTCCATTTTATCTACATCTGTCTTCCACTCTTATGACCAAAATTGGACATTATATTCCAAATTTCATCTACCACCACAGGGTGTTATAAAGTAAAAATGTAATTTCTTTTTTTCCTTAATATATACTAGCATCTTACCAACCTTCTTCACTGCTGCTGCCTGTTGAACTGAGAGTGCATGAGCTGGATCAGAGAAATACACCCAGGGCTTTTTCGTCTCTCATGTTAACTACTTCATTACCAACTTGTCTATTTTTAGGTTTAGTGCATCCCTTTGCTAATATCAGCATTATTTTATGGGTGTATACTAGTTTTCTGTGAAGAGGAAAGAAGAGGAGGACATATGAAGTGAAGATACTGGCACTAATCACTGAATTTTTTGTTGAAAACCTGGATGATTTCACTGGAATTTGTCTTTATCTCTTCTGCTTTATATTTCATATTTCCTTTATGCCCTTCACATATCCATTCGTGCTACCAAAACTATTCTATAAGCAGCTATATCATTCAGAGTTTCAACGATCAGCCCTATTTTAGTGTAATTTGTATTATTTAACAAAGTATAGAGAAAAATCTTAAAAGGGACAGTCTGAGAATAACACATTAGGGATACAGTGAATGTTAAAAATCCTGACTAAATTGCTGCTTTGATATTCTCAGAGATACAAATTAATCTTTTTCCTAAAAAACCCAAAATACTCCCATAACAAACAAATAAACAAACCACCCCAAATGACCAGTCCATGAGTAATTTGAAAGAAAAATCTGTTCAGGAAAATATGGTTGATCCTATTTTCTGGACAAAGCTAAGATTTTTTTTTTTCCCCCTCAAATATTTTGTCATATAATCTTCCTAGGATTTCACACCATTTTATATTTAGACAGATTTAGAATTATGAACCTTATCATAAATCAAAACACTTTGGATCAGTGTCTTGTACATTATTAATAACAGAGTAAAGCAACAGAATCAAATATCATACTAAATAAATATAGAAGAGGATGGATATAGCTTACAATTTTTTTTTCTAAATTTCTCATTATTTTAGTGACAGATGATTCCAGCAGTTAGGGTGTCAGGTTGGGACTTAGGAAATCTGAGTTCAGTTTGAGTTCAATTGAGTTCAGTTTCAGGGCAAGTCATGTAATTTATCTTTGCCTCAGTTTCTCAATGATGACAGGTTCTCTCTAAATGCTGAACACACTAGATAGAGACCATATAACAAAATAAGGGTCTCAAATGACAAGCCCATCTTAATCCCATTTTACCAGAAGCAAGAGCAATTCTTTTATGCAGTAACTAAGCTTAAGTTGCTAATGACCAAATCCTGGAATTTGGTCATTAGCCCTGACTGGATTTAAATATGCTGGAGGGAGGGACAGAGGAGTTTTCTGGACCAGTCACACATCATTAAACTAGTTTACCTTCTGCAGTTATCAGTAAGAAAAATGCAGCATCCAGATTTCTCAGGAATCCTTGGAAACAAGTGCAGGCAGAATGGCACAAAGGGCTAAAAATGTGGGCCAGAATTCCCAGAAGATTTATATTGTAACTAGACACTGTATCCTGAAAAAATATCCTGTGTCTTCTCAGAACAAAACAACTACCAAGATTTTTGGGAAAAAATATTACTTTTGCCTGGAAACGTTCCAGGTTGTTTGGATAATTTAGTCACTTAAAAAAGTAGGAAAAATGCCCACGTGAAGTTTTGTAACTGTCCACCTAAGGTCTTCCTCTCCTCCTTTATGCTGTTCAGGCTGCACATACTGCTTTTATTTTGAACAGGGTACCAACATGGTGTCATTGAGAGCTATTTTTAATTCATATTTAATAATTACAAATATTTAATGGTTATGGACCAATTGATGCAAGATGATGTTTAGCCACATTCAAGTTAGAAAATACCTGAAAAGTCCTGAAATTCTCTCTGCCTAAAATATTAGCCAGTATTTCAATAGATGTAAGCTCAAAAAACGGATGCAACTCACTCAACATCTGGACAAGCAATGCCCATTTACCCCAGGTGAGGACTTGATTCCAGTGTTTAGACTGAATACATATGATGGTATTTATTTTTGCCCAGAAGGCAATCAGAGGTAGGATTTCCAAACACAAATTGTACTGGTGTAATCCATTTAGCTGGGATTTAAGGATTAAAAAAAAAAAAAAAGAGTAAGAGAATGGCTCAGATGCCCATGATGTAAATAAGATGATATAATGAATCATTTCCTAATGCACTGAGAAAATAAGATCAGACTGTTGTTGATCATGTGAACAGTTTTTCACTGATGACCAAATCCAAGCCTCTGAAAAGGATCATTAGCTTGTCCTCATCTCATCATCATATCAGGAATGTGTCCTTAATGATGATAATTGTAGGCATCAAGTGTGAATCCTGCAGTTTGGTGAGACTCCAGGACAGAAGATGACAGAGAACTGGTGGTCCACAGTTTACCACAATTTCTGTTGCTCAACTTTTGTCATCAAAGCTAGTTTATGAAGGTTAGAAGCAACCTGCAACCACAGAAGATAATGGAGCTCTGCCATCAGTTTCAATGCAGACAGAGTCTACTTGGGAGTTTTTACGTAGTGTCTGTACACCATACAAGGAGCTGGACTTGAGCAATTTGTTATGTGATAGTAACTAATAGTCCTGGAAAAGAGCACTCATGCTAGCCATCGGCTGAACATGGAGAGCAGGAGCAGCAAATGCTTTATTCATTGACCCTCCATCTTTTATCCTTTTCAGGTTTCAGCTGTCATGAAACCTTTTTTTTTTTTTTTTTTTACCAAAGTAGTTTTAAATTACCACATTAATTTCAAAATCAAGCTAAGTTCCTTAGTAAGTGAACCATTTTCATCAGTATCTGAAAGAATTCATTATAAAGTTGATTCACTAAGAGCTCTCAACTTGCTACATCAAAAGAACACCACAATTTTCACAATTCGTTATGTTCTAACAGTAGAGGTTCAAAAAATTTATTGACCTGCTGCTATTGGAGATTCATGTAAAACATTATAAAAATATTGCTGAATTTGTTTTGTAGTAATTTTTCTTCCCAAATACACATATGGGGCCAGTATGCCACAGGAGATGTTGTAAATCACTACAGCTCTATTGACATCCTCCAAGCTACTCTAATTCATAGAGATCTGACCTATTAAAAATCTTTATTTCTGCTTTTGCATGTTTATATCCTAGTCAATCTTGAGATGAACGAGTCGATCAATGTGAGACCAATTGTTAAAATTTTAACTGTGTTCATTGGTAGAAATAATGCTGTGTTACTGCAAGGTTTATACAACACATAATGCAATGGGGTCCGTTCTGGAGACGAGCTCTTATGTACTACCACAACACAAGTGAAATAATTACCCTTCTCACCTAGCAGTGGCAGGGAATAAAGGTGAAAGAAAGGGAAACGGTTTGGACAATTGTTTTCCCAAATCCTGAGGGCTGGGGTGATGTGTTTGCATCAGCCCTCTGTTGATTACTTTGTAATGCTCTTATTTGTAAGGGAGTTTTGATGTAGTTTGAATAAACTGCATTTGGCAAAACCAAAAGTATATTCTACTGAGTAAACAGGGGGAAAATCTTAGTATAGTCTTCTTGGGTAAAGTAAATGAAGGAATTCTTCAAGATGGTTGGTTTTTTCCTGCTGCATTGAGCCTCTTGTTAAAATAAACTGAAAGTCAGAAAATTCTGCTCAGATTTAGTAAGGATTTTTTCAGGGAAATCTGATTTTATGTTTTACATGGCAAAGTGGCTTCACCAAAATAACAAAATCACTGTACTGCCTGTCTCACCTGTACTCTAATAGAGCTTTACTGTCAGAGAGCAGACAGGAGATACTGGTCCCAGAGACAGCCTTGAGGCTCCAGGCTGTAAAGATATTGGTTTAGACCTCTAAATAACCCTTTTCACAGGGTTTTATAGTGAGGAACTATTGCTTGTTCCAGTCTTTATTGGTAGCATATTCCATATGAATCATTCCATTGCTTCTAAAAAGCATGGCTTAGGGGAAGTTTGCCAGAGAAGAGTTTTGGAGTTCTTAATTCTGGCAGAAATTCCTCTCCTGGACATTTTCATGGAAAGAGATGTTTGGATCCAACAGCTCCAAAAGCAGATCAATACCTACAAAAGTGACAAAACACCTTAGCAGAAGAGCAAGTGCGATTCAAGAGCTGTTTGCCCCCGCCAGAAGAGCCTATGGCAATGGAATACTTGGCGAGGAGCAGTGGATCACAGTGGCACAACATCACACACCCAGCACGCACAGAGCACAAAGGACCAGAGAGTAGGATACGGTGTATGGTAAAAGGCTGGATTTGCAAAGAGAAGCCAGGTCTAGAGCTATAAATATCCTGTCAAAAGAGGTGTTAAAACAAGAGTTAATGAATCACATGAGCTGTATGTTTTCTTTAGAGTACTCATTGCTCATGTTCTTCAGAGTGGCATTGTATGCTGGCAAAGGGCAGGTTTGGACGTCAAGTGCCCATGGAGACAGTAGATGTTACTTCAGCTAGCTGGGCCCTGGATCATGAACATAACTAAGCACATATCCCCTGTGAGGACAGACAGAGAGTTGGGGCTGTTCAGCCTGGAGAAGAGAAGGCTCCAGGGAGACCTTATAGTAGACTCCCAGTACTTAAAGGGGGCTACAAGAGAAGTTGGGAGGCACTCTTGATCATGGGGTGTAGGGATAGGACGAGGGTAGCGATTTTAAGCTGAAAGAGGGTAGATGTAGAAAAGATATTAGGAAGAAATTCTTCACTGTGCGGGTGGTGAGGCAGTGGCCCAGGTTGCCCAGGGAAGCTGTGGATGCCCCATCCCTGGAGGGGTTCAAGGCCAGGCTGGATGAGGCTTTGGGCAACCTGGGCTAGTGGGAGGTGTCCCTGCCCATGGCAGGGGGGTTGGAACTAGGTGATCTTTGTGGTCCTTTCCAACCCAAACCATTCTATGACTCTATGATTTTACCTTCTAGAAGAACTAATGGTCCTAACTGACCTAATTGCTTCCAGCAATGCTATACAAAAACTCCTGGGTGGTAACCCGTTCATTCTGACATCAGTGGTGCATGTAAGTCTGAAAGTTAAAATCTTTTTTCAGCAGCATAATAATGCACTTTCAGATAAGCTATCTATATGCTGGCAATGTATCAACATGTTAGTATTCTCTGGAGAAGACTTTGAGGAATTTGTTTAACTACTTGATGCCTCTGGGTGCATCACATCATTTGGGTGCATTGTGTGTTCTGGGGTTGGGATTTAAACATAAAAACTTTCAGCTGGGAGGGCAGCATTTGCTGCTTTGCCTCTGTGAATAACTGGAAGGAAATGTGCAAAGGATGCTACAAGCAGGGGTGTCAGAGCTTGCTTTTAGACAATCTATCAAAGAACTTTTGGGTTGTTCAGGCTTCAGAGGTGAGTTGTTGTGTCACAGCACTTTCTGCGGGCAAGCTCCATGGTGCAGCAGGTATGTCGCTATCGTTGCGATATATGTTTCTGATTATCCAGAGTTAGATTAGTATGGCTGATTTAGGGATTCATCAAAATGAGCTTGTACCTTCCATAAAGGTTAACTTTGACTTGTACAAAATGCATTAAAGATGAACAGTCTTCAGTATTATGCTCTTCAGAATTTTACAGTGAATGAGCTACATGTCATTGATTATTTACGGAGCACTCCACACCATAGTAATTCCAAAGTAATATCAAGATATATGTATCCTGAAGCTTGTTGGAATGGAAAAAATGTTACCAGTGATATTTTGTAAAATAAGTACAGTATAAAGGTCATTGTAGGGAGGTGTAAAATTACAGGATATCTTGGCCATGAAATTCCACTGAAATAAGTTCAGAAATTATTAATCTGTCCTTAGAGTGAAATGACGCATTGGCAAAACTGCAGCGAACTGAATTTCACTTAGGTTTTTGTTTTAAGTGGAAAACTGAAGGGAGGAGAAACCCCAGCTGCACAAAGATTTTTGATTTCACCATGTTCCCATCGAAGAACTGCAGTTTTGACAGGGCTTCAGCTTCAACTGGCAGCACGTCCCATAAGAGATTTTTTCTTCTCCTTTCTTATACAAAGACAGTGTTTAGTATCGTATCTCTGTGTGTTTGCCTGGAGCAATCTAAGATACTATGGCTTTTTAAATAGCAATTCACATTTGATTTTCATATTATGGCTGCTCAAGGTTTCCAGTAGTGTTTTAGTTTTAATTTGACAGAAATTAATAAGTATAAGAAGAAAGATATCATACATCAGCACTGTACAGCAGTATCGTCACACTTCCTAATTCATTAGACAATAAGAATAATCTACCACTTCCAATTTAGACTCAGTAAAATAAACACATGTATATTAATGATTTAAAAATATTTCTGTTCAGTCAAGCATGTCTTCTTTATGCAGAATAGCATCAGATCAATAATTAGTTGCCATGCATTTTAATAACAAGAGTTTTTGCTTAAGATTGTTTTTCATAATTTTGCATTTATGTTTGACAAGTTCAGGAACTTGTCTTCTTTGAAAGAAAAAATATTAATGCAGAAATTACTTCTCATTGTATTATTGCTTGCCAAATCTAATATGTAAATACCCAGTAGAACTCATGCTTATGTTAATGGGGAGAGGATCATAGAAATATTGTAGACAGAGTCTATTTGTCCCACTTTGTTCCACACATTAGTATTCTCTACGGTACTTAATTATTCAGTGTTTTAATTTTAAATTAAAAATAAATACTGTACATGAATGATAATTTGAGTGAAATGATAGGAAAACATTGTCACAATGAAATGCAGGAGAAGTTCCCTTACGGTGTTCTTCTGGTCAAAAAAAGTGCCATGAAGAACTACTCCTTATATTTCCTGAATTTAAGTCCCTGCCATCATTATGGATCTAAAGAACATGTACCAATGACTCGTTATATTGTGGAAAAGAAAGCCAGCTGAAACTGCTGTATAGCCAAAGGCATAGCGAACGTAATATTTAATACTGGGTTTATTACTTCTGTGCCCATTTATGGAGTATGAGAATTGTCACCTTTAGTTACAAAATTAATGCCTGGCATTAGTTCTTTTTATATATGGATTTTTGTTTGTCTTAATGGCTCAAAATAATTAATTAACAACAAGCTTATAACTGACAATTTTGCCAAAATTTGGCTGACCTGGAAGGTTGCTCTGACTGTAGTTGTTGGGCATTGTGGTGAACTGTAATACCAGTCTGAAATGAGAGGAAGCTTTTGTTTTCTGCATGCAAATGCCTGCAGAAGTGACCTTCTAGAAAATGGCTTTTCCATTTACAGTAAACATAGTGGTTGACGACAGGAATATTTTTCTAGGGAAAACAAAATGCTATGGATATGTGAAAGCCCTAAAAGCTGACTGACTCCTTTGATTTCATACCAGGATGGAGACGAAGCTTGATCGCAGAAATCAGGAGCTAGAAGCATCTGCTTTCTAACGCACTTTTGAGTTTTTGGCGTGAACGACAGTGGCAGCTGATGCTGCTCGCTACCATGAGGTTGTTGCACCAATACAATGCTCCTAATTATCCTGCTATCACACTTACAGTGGCTGGAATACAACATTATATCAGTGATAAACTTTCTCATTTTCCATACCTATACAATGAGAGAAGCGGTGCCTTTTCCATCTCTGTTTTGAACGTAGTATTTAGATAATTGCATCCTTCTGTGTCACACTGAAAAGAATATTGGTTTGGGTCACCTTTTGCTTAGAATTGTATTTTTTAAAGTATTAATAAATTATTATTTAATATAATAAGTGTGCTATAGATGGGAATGTAGATGAATGTAACCAGGTGCTAAATTGTGTTGAAATATCTTTAATTACTTGCTACTAGGTTTGAGAACATTTTAAAAGAATCCTGTCATAGAAATAAGGCTGCAACTAGAAGGGTCTTTATGGGTCACTCTCAGGATTTCAGAATATTCAGTTGTAAATTTAGAAGAATAATACAGGTGCCAATTCCTTTTCAGAGTTATCACATGCTTATTCTACAAAGCCACACTCGTGTTTAGGTGACAGTACAGTTACCCAAGGCACATGGCCACCACGCAGAGCTACAAGTAGTGATCTGTACGTTAAACCTCTTGCCTCCATCCTCCCTCAGACTGCAAACCTATACTTATTTGTAGAAGCAAACCTTATTTCACAATTCCTTTGTCTCACTTTCTCCTCCTCAGGTACCTGATTTCACTAGCGGGCTCCATCTGCAGACGGGTGTTTTGTGAGCAGGGACCTCCCTCTTTCTCAGCCCAGTTCTGGGCTAGTTACTCTGGGTGATTAGAAACTTTCTAAGTTCTAACCTAAATTTATCTTATTTGTACTTTTTTGCTTTAGTGCTAGCATTCACTCTGGAAGGCTCTCTGTCTTCCTTCTTGATTATGTGTGCAGATAGCTTTCTTCACTCTCTTTAAACTGGGAGCCATATCTCCATCGTGCTTTGCTGCGGTTGACATGCTTTGCTTTCCCACACAAGCTTGGACCTGTTGTAGCTTGGACCTGGACTGAGCTGTGGTTCAATCACTTTCCACCTCATTCCTCTTTAACCCATTCCATTTCAACCCCATTTTAGAACTCACCAGCTTGTTAGCTGCTTTTGTACTCAGCGCATTTACTTTGGGGAGTTTGGAAGAGACCCTCAGCTCTGGCAATACGCAACTCGTGCAAAATTGCACATTGTTATTGATAATATAGTTCAGGGAAAAGTCTGATTGTTGCATTGTTAATTCACAATGGAAACAAGCAGGAAGTCCAATCCCCTGTTGTTACTGGTGCTCAAATCATATAATCCTGTACATTTATATTAAGCTCGATCTTACAGGCAGTTGGATTTTTTTTCCATGCTACTCTTACTAGAAGCCTGTTCTAGAACATCATTGCTCTTATGATTAGGAACCTTCTAATTTCTAGCATAAATTTATCTTATTTATACTTTTTGCTTTAGTGCCAGTATTCATCTGTAAGCACAGATTTTTTTTTCTCTCTAAGGTGTTCCCATGTTAAACTGTTCATCAACTGCATTAATTTTGTCTCTTCATTATCCCTCCTATCTTGGTTGTCCTTCTTTGTACGTGTTTGACTTTTTCATCTTGAATCTGAGGAGCAGAATTATTCAGGCTATATCAGAGGAGGTGATACGAGTTCCTTGTGAAGTGGTGTAAGTTCTTTGCATTTGGAAATACCTTCCTGGTTACATCCTAAAGTTGCATTTGTCTTTTTGACAAGTGCATTACACTGACACCTCACAGTGTCTGCAGTCATGGGGGACCATGGGATGGTAAATTCAGCAGCTACTCTGAGTGAGCTGGGCAGATGCTGGCTATGTGTGAAGGGTAGGGATGTGAGTGTATTTTGTAATAAATCAACACCTAACTCATCCCTTTGAAAAACTATCTGTCAGTTCTAATTGGTGAATTTTAATTTGTTTGTAGGCTATAATTTAATAATGAAGGGCTGGGAATTCTTAATGAAACAGAAGACAAGAATCAAAGCAAAATTCATGATAGAAAAGTTACTGCTGAAAGTAACATTATCCAAGCATTATTTTGTATTTTAAAAATATTATCCATTTATTATGTGTGGCCTTGTGGTTATCTGAATAAAGATTCTTCTTTCTGTGCCAATGAACAACGCAGAAAGGTTTACTTGAAATGTTGAAGCATGAGATACTGCATTATTTTTTGCTGTCTTGTTAATGGAAACAAGATAATTCTCAGGATAGAAGAGCCACATTTCTTCACCTAGAGGACAATTCAATAAATAAAGGGATAGAAATAAGTCACTTACCTCAGTAACATATTCCTGTTAACTGGGGCAGCAAATCAATACCACAGGACCAGGGACACAGGACATTAGTAATCTTTCCTAGATGTTAAGATAAGAATAGTCTTTTCAATGGTACCAAACCCAGGAAATAGCTGTGTACTAATAGAAAGATACTTAAGATTGGAGCTATGTTTAATAAGTTAATTAGTTCTTATTGCACAGAGAAACTATAATCTGAATTACCAAGCAGGGTAGGGCTTTGGTTAGTTCTAAAATGAGTTACAGAAAAAATGTCATGTTGCAGTGAGCTGACCATGTGCATGAAGCTGAAACGGTGAATTCAGTTTTGAATTGGCAGCTATATCTCAATCCTGTCACTAGGTAAATCATTAATCCTGTATATGAAACATGGGTATGATGCTTGTCTTCCATAAGGTACCAACAGTTACAATCAGGCCTCATCTATGTGTAAGAAATTGAATTGCACAGGTATTCCAGTATAGTATGTGAATATGAAAATGCTACACCAAAATATTTTAGTTATACCCAAATGTGACTTTATTCTGACACCAATACTCATATAGTATACGATAGAGTTCAGTGGTAGATTTGCATTTAAGCATAGGCTTTACCTTCTAGTACAGATGCAATAGGGTGGATTTTTCATATATAGTCCAGAAGAACGAGTGGCAAATGATGCATCATCCCAGAGCATATCTAATATATCCAATATTAGGAATGGACTGGATTGATATTACAATCAGATAGATTGGAAATACATCTGTTTTTATCAGAAACAAGGTCTCCACTGTGGTTGAGACCACTTGAAATTTCTTAGTCTAGCTTTTGTTGTGATATAGATAAGTTGGGAATTCATGGGATTTCTTTGGAGGCTAAATTGCATGGCGGAAACAACAGGGTGGTTCTTCGTGCACTGCCTAAGCATTTCCAGTCCAGAAACCTGTGAAGCTCCAGAACTCTTTACCTTTCTAGAGATGAGTATATTCAGAGAAAGAGCTATGCAGATATGGAGCCCCGTGGTTTAACTTGAATGTTTGACAAGTGTATATTCTAGAGAGTTGTTTTTTCTTCTGTCACTAAAACCTCCATTAGACCCCACAACATACTTTTAAGCTCAGAGCCCTACAAAGTCAAAATTACTATGGAGAAGGGAATGGATTGCCGTATCCCTTCTGCAGTTTCAATTAAAAGGCCTGATCATTAAACGAACTCCCACTTTGAGCTGTGCAGTGGGTCCTGAATCGTCATTCACTTGCTAATGATGCAGTCTGTGGTGCTGGTGATTAGGGAGGGGAAATAAAGGCAGAGTTTGACTGTGGATCTGAAAGTGAGCCTTCAAAGGTGATGATTAGGAAAACCGTCTTTTGACTTGCAAACCTGATACAGAGCCAGAGAAAGATTAAATCCGGATCCAGGAGCTTTGTTTTGACTGAGGGACACATCCAGCTGCAGCTACACTTTGCACAGTTAGATTTTAGCCCAATCAATATGCGTAGTGAGTGGGCCGTACAGAACCCGTGATATGAACTGCTTACAGGGTTAGCAGCTTGCTTTCCCATCAGATGTGCACATTAGGCTTCAGTAAATCTGCTCTACCGAACCTGTGAAGCAACGCTTTTCAAATATAAGACACTACTGAAGTCAACAAATACAAAGAAATTGTGTTATAGTGTATAAAGGATAACAACAAATTTTGGCAATGCTTTAGAATAAATGTTCTTCTGATATTGTTCCACTGCAGGTATTTTTTGCTGAGAGGAAATTCTGAAATTTCAAAATGGTAGAGTCTTCCAGGAATGGAAACAGAATGATCAACAGGAAGCCTAAGATCCAAAACCACAGAGGTAAAATGAGAATTGAAGCCAACTTAGAACTCACAAAAGAAGTTAAAACAAACAGTAGGGTTTTTTAGCCATCAAAATTAGATGACAGCAAGAAAAACAACAGTGAGGTTGGCTTGCGGGAGGATGGGTTTAAGGTTGGCATAGATGCTTTCCAAAAATGAGATGATTTTGTGCCTCAGTGTTCAATTTGGACAATGGCTCTGAACTTGGATGGAAGAAAACTGGCTTTATGGGAGTAAATTTGGAAAGATGGAAATTATGTCTTTTGAGGTAGAAGTAAAATTCAAGGAGCACTGTTTCAGGGGACCTATGTCACAGTAGTTTGAAGGAATTGGCATTTGAAACTGCATTTCTACTTGAAGAATATTTAGGACTATGTTAAAGTAGGAGTGGAATGAGAAATTTCAGACACAATCCCTATATTTAAGATAGGAAAAACCCTGTGATCTAGTTAAATGTAGGCATATTAGTGTGACATCAGTAGTATGCAAGGCATTAGAGCGCTTTTGGAAACAAGAGTAAGAGAGAGCAAATGGAAGAAGTAGGATAACACACAGAATAGGTTTACCCAAAGCAGATTTACTAGATTAATTTGATAATCTTTTCTGAGATTATCCTGATCTTTTTAGACAAAGCAAATGGCAACAGATGTGATATATATACACTACCAGAGAAGCATCTGACACAGAGCTACATGCACAATTGTTTGACTGGAAAAGATGAAGATTAGACCCAGAATTGTAAAATAAGTAGCAACTGGCTAAAGGAGATAACAGCAGATGATGCTGAAAGAGGAAATACCAGGTTAGAGGGAGTTAACAGTGGAGTTTCTGAAGGCACAGTCTGGGGACCAATATCACTTAATATTTCCATTAATCAACTAGGCACAAAAAGAATAAGAACTTGCTAGAGAAATGTGCTGATGGCTGAAGGTGGGAGGGATTGTCAATAGCAAGGAGGCTAGGAGGCTCACAGCATAGAGAAAAACATAATATCCTCAGGGACTGGGGAGATATAAATGGGATTACATTCAACAGTTCGAGTAGCAAGGTCAGGTAGCTGGGAACTAATGACAGTTTCTACTATAAGGTAAGGTTTATTGGCTGGACTGATGCAGAAGAATTGGGCATATATTTGGCACTATATCAAAAGAAGCATTTCCAGTTGAGATAGGAAAAAATTAATGTCCTTTAGAATGCTTTAGTAAGAGTTTTTCAGGAAAGTGGAGACCAATTGTAGCTACCTGTGTTTGAAAGAAATTCAACCTACAGCAGCAGCAGAGAAACTTGAATAGTTTGATGGGGGAAAAGGGATTGTGCCTTAGGATAATAAAGGCTGCAAAGAATCATCCATAAGCACACTAGGAGTGAAGAGGATCTTTTAAAGCTTTGACAATATTGTTATATAAACAAATAACTGTAAACTCCATAAGTTACCCCGTATTTAGAAGAAGTTTTCTAATGAAAGATATGAGTTTCTGGAAAAACCTTCCACAGCAGCAGTGAGGAGAAGCCCTGTAACTAATTCTGTGATGGAGATGGGTACATGTTTGAGGGATTCAGCAGCACATCTGCATGCTGCAGCAGCAGACTGGGCTCCGTGACCAGTGGACTCTGTCCCATCACTTTGTTCTCATTCATTCTGGTCCCACATTCATATAAATCCATTTCAGGTCTTAACTCTCGAGTCCCCTCAGGGAAGCTGCCAGCACCACTGATCCAGAGCAGGGTTATGACACTTCAGCAGCTTTGGCAGACAGGGTGGTGGCAAGAATATTGTCCAGCCTTAGGAAAATGGGGGGGGATGGGAGGTTGTGGGAGAAATGGTTTGCCTGTACCTACCCCTTTGGCACTGAGAAATGTGAGGGAGCAGTCAATGTTACTGCAAAAAGATCTGAAATGGAGCTGCTCATAAATAAGAAGTAGGTCTCTCCAGTTATTCTTTTGCGTAGTCAGACCATCATGTTTTTAATCCAAAATGTTCAGCTGAAAACTTTGTCTTCTCATTGACAAAATGAATACTGTCCCCTCCCTCAGCCATTAGGGTTTCTGTGTTTCTGCTAATATCTTTTCCATTTTCTGTATTTAATTTGTCTAGCAGAATGAAACAAAAACATGCTGACAGTTTCCAGGAAATCAGACACTTCCCATGAAAGTTTCGATGGAAAATTTTGAAAGAGCCCCGAGGCGCAGGAGCTGGTTGCATCAGGGCGTCGCCAGCTAAATCTGCTGCCTGAATCAGTGGGGGCAATGCCTGAACATCTTTTAGACCTTCTGGACTTTCAGGTGATTTACTTCTAAGAGGCAAACATCTTTTATAGCAAGCCACGTGCCCTGGGTGGCACTGACTTTGCTCTCGCAGCAGTTCTGGCTGACCTTGGTGCGAGTGGTGCAGAACGCTGAGCTGTGCCTGCCTCCACCCTCCCCTTCCTCCCCCTCGCACTGCAGAGGCACACGAAAACTGACCACAGCCTAGCCCTAAATGTTTTATTTTTAACTTTTGCCAGACAACACGTGTATCTAAGGCCAAAGAAAAAGCGCCAGAGAATAGGGTGTAAGTGCTTGTCAATGTCAGACTCAATCATTGTCAAACAGGGGCTGGATTCTGCAGCTACGCGCCGCGCAGAGCTGCTGTTTCCTTCAGTGGTGCTCTGAAGCCACAGCGAGGAATGCCTAGAGAGATGGATAAAGGCAGACAGACATAGATACAGACTGACAGAATCAACCCCCAAATGGAGGTTGCTTGAATTTACCAGGAATTAAGATGCTGTACTGCTGAAGAAAGTGTTCTGTGATCTCATTAAGTCTCTTTTATGTCTCCCTTTTTATTTTATCCCCCACCCTCTTACAAAAAAATACTTTGTGTTATTTGCAGATTGAATTAGAGGAAAATTGTCTATGGACTAAATAAAATGTTGGCATTCTTTTCTACTAGCACAGTCCTTCACTGAAGGCTTGTGTTTTTTAAAGGAGAAGGAAATGCAGTAGGACAGAATAACCTGATATATTCTAACTTGCTCTTGCAAATCAGGACTTCTTAATATTTTCCTTTTAGGCAAAAATGCCATTTATCATTATCAAACAAAGTGTTAATGGAATCAACTCACACACAAACTCATGCATACATATATGTATAAATAAATATAATATATACATAAAAAATCCTTACTGCAGAGAATGATCAAGCACCTTGTCAGCAATCCATATTATATTCGTTAATTTGATTCCTGCCAAAAAATCACTTAAGTGAGACCTTCTGATTTCTTTCTTTAACGCTTGAGGCTCCTTTCATCTAAGCAGTGTTTATTAACCTATTTCTGAAAATCAGCATAAGCACAAGCTATATTTAATCTGGTCTTTTTGTGTGCTTTGTTTTTTTTTTTTTTTAAAGATTTTTTTTTTTGTTTTTAATTCCAGTGTAAGAATTAGAAATTGAGTATTGGTCAGTATTAAAAAAACCCCACAGATTCAGACAGTGACTACTGAAATTATAAAACTAAGGTTTTATTATTTATATATGTATTATGTTCATTTACATTCTTTAGGGGGAGAGTGATTCTAGGTTAATTCTTGGACTAATGATAGTGACAGCAAGAAAAGTATACTCTCCTGAAGAATAACATTGTGACCTGATGGCTGAGGTTTGGGGTACAGCTTCAAAACTCTGTGCTCTACCCCTAGTCTTACCAGTGACCCCTTCTGCTGGCTTGAATAGCAAATCTCTTCCCTACATGCTTCTGGATCACCATCAGAAAGGTGGGTGAAAACACATTGAACTCCTTCATTCATTTGAAATCTGTAGATTAAAAGTGTTATGACTAGATATTTTTGTTAATACTTTCACATTAAAAATTGACTTAAAACCCCAGTAATCAATAAACTGTAGTTCCCAGAAACCAGGTCCAGTTTGGAGATGAACAATTGGCATAATTTTTACAGAGCTGGCAGATACACCTGTAGCTGCATGGAAGAAATCCTGGTCCCATTCATATGAATGGAGTTTTGCCACTGATATGAATGTGCCCAGGATTTCACCCGTATTTTTCAATATCCAGGCTAGAACAAGGCAGATTGGAACAAGACAAAGTTGGTGTTGTGTTCAGTGTAAAAGCAAGGTAGTTCAGGATTGCCTACATGAACGGCTTTGTGAATTCAGTCGCAGTGTGGAGATATCCCCACTCACCAAATGCTCCACCTGTGACAATGTTAGAGCTGGATTCTATCAGCTCCAAGGAGTTTTCCCTAATGGGTTATGTGGTGACAGGTTTGTCCTTCTCCCAGCTCTGCAGCCAAGGATAAAATGCTTGCCAAGACTAAACTATCTCTTGTAGAATTTAATGAGTCTCCTTTTACTTGAGGTAGGGCTGTGGCTATGGATCTATATAGGAAGGAGCTGTCCTGGGTGGACACTCCCAAAATTCCTGCCAGGAAGGATGAAACTTATTTTCCAAGCTGCTGCAAGAAGGCGATTGTGGCAGTGAGATAGTCCTTATGAAAATGACTGTAATCTGAGAGCTGAGGCAAAAAGATACCAAAAGGTAAGAAAAAGTTATTTTGCTTTTTTGCCTTGTTTATTTAGAAAAGTTGATGGCCTCCAGTCAGGAGATGACTTTGGGTCTCTTAGAGCAAATCCTTCGCCTTCCCCATCAGGCTGGTAAGGAAACCAACGGGATGACTTGTTGAAAGTTAGAGACTAAATCAACCTTAAATTCTCTGAGAACCCAAAATAAATAAGGTTTGCTTGAGTCACTCAGTTCAAACACATTCCTGAAAGATGTTACACCTCACAAGTATCACTTGCATTTGTATACACCGGGAAACAGAGTGGGTAATAAATATTCCTACTATTTATTGCTCTGCCAATGTGTATCTTGGCAATATTAAAATATATGCATGCACGCTTATGAATTTTATTTCTCTTCAAAGGAGCCAGCTCCTTGTATGAACAACTGCAGCTATGTCTTGATAGATTCCTCTTTACCTGGCCTGCCTATAGAAATCTCTAGAGAATTAGAATTCTCATTAAGTGCACTGGAAAGCAGAATTTAATCAAATGTATGCCAAAGCTCACTGTTAAAAATATGCAACTATAAATTGCATTTCTGTAGAAGTTGTTGCAGTCCTACAGTGACCACTGAAGTCTTTCTTATTTATTGTACCATGAATATAGGATAGATAAAATTAAATCCTCCATAATCAATGGCTCCAATTTACATGCGTTAGTTGTCAAAGTGACTTTCTCTGGTCGCCACAAAATGCTATATAATGTGACATCTCACAAGTCTTCAGGAACATCCTAAGATGAATCTGAAAGATAAATATTGCAGTTTTGAGTCTTTCTGTCATGACTCAAATAATTTTAAAATTGCAGAGGTGTATTCCTCTAACAATGTTAAAATTGTTCTAATGCAGGATAAAATGGTAGTTTTAGTCTCTGTAATTTTTATAGCAGCTCGTAATTTCCATGCACTCGTTACAATTCTCAGATCAGGAAAGATTACAGGAGATAACAATTTCACTGGAAAATCTGCTCTTGCTGCTCATTTTCCTTGTGAAGAATATACCCAATATTTAGAATCTAGGAAGGCTTTTATGAGTTGTTTGGTGCTGTAAGTGTCAAAGTTAGACCATTTGATTTGGATTAACGTCATTTCTGGAGTCTGGTAAAGGGATAAGTGCAAGGCCACCTCCTGGTTTCTCCCCAAAACACACTTTCACGAACACTGATGCTCTCATTTGTATCTATTCTGTTTGGGGTCACTCACCAGCAGGCTGGGAGATGTTTGAGAAACAGGAAATGTCAGAGTGAAAGATTTGTGTCCTTTGTCTCAGCTTTGAATTGGTTTTAAGTCCCCAAATTAGAAGAGCTCTGATTACCACAGAAGGGATTTTAGAAGAAGCACTTGAACAGTAGAAGCCCTCAAAACGCAGGTACCTTCAGTGCAGTGAGGTCTGATGGAGGCTGTTGACACACATGACTGCCATTAAACACACCACACTGGAACTTTGGGCTTGTTTGATAACATGTACCACAGCGATCCTTGCAGGCTCTCTTTGAGTTTGGGTGCTGTTGTGACTGTGGCTGTGATGACATGACAGAGGGGAAGAGCAGATATTTTCTAGATAAACTGATAAAGGGGGAGAAAAAGGACCATCCTTTGGGCTTGCACACAGGTTGGAAGAGGTCAAGTCACGTTGAGTTTGCATCATGAAAATGTGTCTAGGGATGTTAATGCCATGTCAGGCTGCACACCTACAGGCGACACATCAACACCGTGTTTCTCCTTTGATTAAGCTGCTGAGGATACGTTTTGGAGAGGTACAAGGCAGCCCAGGGGAACCTCTGCATATACGTTTTGGCACATATGAAGGATGGTGCCTAATGGTATTGCTCCAGGGAGAATTCAGGGAAAAATTTGGGCAGCTCAGGAAGGAAGAGTCCCTCTGGAGACCTGCCAACATACAGGGGAACATTTTGACTTTATATACAAGGGGACAAACAGGCAAATCTACTTGCCATGGGACTGGGCTGGCAGCTCTATTCCTCCCTCTGTGCCTCTGGGAATAGCCTGGGTTTCCTAGATGGTGAGGGGGCTGTTATGCTCCGGGGCAGTTATGCTTCATGTCAGTTGTCAGTAGAGAATTGCCTGCACCCCTCACCCATCTTATATATCCCCATAGCAGTCAGGAAAATAACCCTGCACTTCAGAGAGGACAAGGAAGTTGTCCACAAAACAAGGTCAAGAGAGCAACCTGCACAGGTTAGAGTTAGGGACCAGAATGGCGCATCCTCTCCTGCATCCTTCAGGCTCGAATTAAGCAGAGATGCAGTATCACTGCCTGTGCCGGGCTGGAGGGAACGGGAACTGGAGAATGAGGATGTTTTTCACGTTGGTAAGGGGATGAATAATTAACACTAATTACTTACGTTTGACATTGAGAAATGTTTCGTAGCTGTGAAGCAGATTTTGAGAGACTTTTTTTTGAGAGGTTTTTTCTTTTTTCCCCTCTTACAGCTAGTGAACACTGCATGTGCTAAACCCTGTCCTGGTGCCTGGGCGAGGCTGGTGGGAGATGGGGTTAAGAACAGACTCTCTGCGTAGTCCTTGGCCCTTTCTCATTCTCTGTCTGCCAGGACTGGCTCTGAGACACAGGGCCCTAAATCACAAGCCTAGAGAGGAACAAATCTGGCCTAAAGCTGCCTGTGCCTTTATACCCTCGACCCTGTTTGAAGCAGAGCCCAAATAAACACCTTCATTTTTCAAAGGCAAACTGCTGGAGCACCAGTGCTGTAGCACCCCAGAGGCCAGCTGGACTGAGTGCTCAGTGCTAAACCCAACCTTTCTGTATGAGATCACGTCTTTTTAACTCATTCTCCCCATTCTTAATGTCTGAAATTCTATAATTAAAAATTAAGACAAGTGGAGAGCACAGAATTTTGAGTGAGAAACTGGAAGATAAGCCCCTCTTAAAATTGACGTATATAATTTGTTCTCATAAAGAGCTGTTGGATACAGCATCACCTCAATCATAATGAAACAACAAAGAAATTCTACATGGGAAAGGTTTCCTGAGGGTATATTATCACTTACTGCTGAAGATTAAAAATAACCTTCTCGAGCAATAAATTGGTTGAGACAGTAACGGGACCAAAATCACAGTGAAATCTAGCAATGAAATATTAATACTACCATGTTAAGCTGAGAAAAATCATAAAAATTCATTTTGCAGAGCTGCGTAGATCATATTACTGGTGTCCTGAGCTAGCTAGATTTTCATGGGCAGTGCTTTCTCCTTGTGCCCTGTTCCTATACACAATCCCTATTACCAGAAAAGATGACCAAACTCTTAAGTCGTGTAACTGCTTCAGGAAAGCAAAGGAACCCTGTTGGAGTACATGGCAGTAGCTCTCTAGAATTAGAAGGCATGTCGCGAGTGACACAAAGTGAGCTGTCAAGTACCTGGCGCTTTGCTTTACTGCTCTGCTAAATGGCCATTGTAGAGCTGCAGCAGACATATGGGGAAATTTTATTTCTAGGGCAACATTATTTTGCGTGAAACTGAAATTAGATAAAAACTAGGCAAAAAGGTATGTTTGAATTTCAGCTAGCGCTTGATCTTTGTATGCCAAAAGGACCTCCCTTGGATACTCAGTCTAGCTGCGGGCTTTCTTTCAGGTCCTTGAACCTGCAGCTTTCAGAAGTCAGGCCAATTTAAATTGTGTAGATTTTGCTGCTTTACATAACCTATTTGAATTCAGTAGGTTTAAAATCCTGCAAGGTAAATAGGTACATTCTGCATATGCCTGTCCTCCTGGTTTAGGCAGTAGCTTTAATGTCACACAATGAAACAAAGTTGTGCTGGTTTTGGCTGGGATAGAGTTCATTTTCTTCATAGTAGCTAGTATGAGGCTACGTTTTGGATTTGTGCTGAGAATAATGTTGATAACACACTGATGTTTTAGTTGTTGCCAAGCAAAGCTTACCTTAAGCCAAGGACTTTTTCAACTTCTCATACTGCCCCTCCCAGCTTCTTCTCTACAAGTTGGGAAGAGACAGAGCCAGGACAGCTGACCCAAACTGGCCAAAGCGATATTCCATGTCATAAAACATCATGCTCAGTATATGAGCTAGGGCAGCTGGCCGGGGGGGCGCGATCGCTGCTCAGGGACTGGCTGGATGTTGGTTGGCAGTTAGTGACAGGTTGCATCACTTGTTTTTATTTTCTGTTTTGTTTTGGGTTTTTAAAATTTTAATTTATTATTATTATTATTATTATTTTAT